>NC_037598.1:22171198-22471198 GCF_003073045.1 Pomacea canaliculata
CACAATCACTCTCTCTCGCACACCACTCACACACGTGCATGCTGACTTCATTAGAGTACGAGGTCCACAGCTGTGGTACTTAGAAGGTACCGAACAGCCCCGTCACGTGACTGATCTCAACTGCATTAGGTTTTTGTTTGTGTTCACTGATCATACAAATCTTTTACTGCAACTAAGGTTCATAGCACAATATTTTGTCTTTTATGATCCTTTCTTCCAGAAGATTTTTTTTAATTTATTACCAATCAATCTTGTTAATTTTTCTGCATGACTCTTTTCATATTTTAATTTGTCTTGACTGAACTTTCCCTGTACACGAGCATTTGTTTTTGTTTTTTCAAACTACAAATATTTTAGTTTGGGGTCACTGCATGTTATCGGGGTTTTTCATTTGTCAAGCCTTCACATCACCTCGTAACAATATGCGATAAATGATCTTCTTACATGCGCAGTCTCAACTTCCTGTTTCAGGTCCAGGCGCGGCTTTGCCCAAAAGCGAGTCGGACGATTTTTCAGATTTGGCATCCGACCTCGACTTTGATGAAGTAGCCTCTGAACGCAGTCGCCCAGATGGCTCGAGCACGGAAGAAATCGCGCGAGATTTCTGCGTGATCTCTCACCAACTTCCGCTGCCCTGAAGGGCGGTCCCAAGGTTACGAACGGGGTCAGAAAGGAGACCGGAGGCAGAAGCATCGGCCTAAGTCGCTGAACCTGTCCCGCTCCGCCAGCCACACATCGTCCGACGAGGATGGTGACGAGGAAGATAGCGGGGGAGCGGCAGGGGGTGAGCACTCTGGGAAGCATAGGAGCATGGTGACGAGGAGAGGGCCCAAAGCGCGATGAGGCCGATTCGAGGGAGCGAAGCGGAAGGACAAAAAACCTGCAGATCGATCTTCCTGGAAGAAAGATGGCGCGACTTCAGCAGGAGCCATCCACCAAGTGAGCCAAACCTCCATGGCAACTCCAGACATCCTCCACCCCTCGCTAATCCCCACACCAACACCTACTCTTACGGACCTCCGAACCACCCCCCACCTGTTGCTCATCATCACTCTCACCCTCCGTATGGACATGCGCACCAGTTGTCACACGTCCCTATCCGTGATACGAACGCCATCATGCCAGCAGAGTTTGTCGAACCCAACAAAGCTGTCAACAGTCCCACTCCTCCTCGCAGTCCCAGCTGGAGGGAGGGACTAGAAAGCCCACCGTTCTCGCCGCGTCGCCGGGACTCGTATCCAGGAAAAAAGTCCCGAGGATCACCAGTGTCTCCGAGAGACAAGAAAATGCACTTCACCTATAATGACCTTTCACCGTCTCCTCGCGCCTACTCCTTCGACGATGGATACGAGGGTCAGCTGAGGGCGAGTGTCGGTGGTGACACCATGAGCTTTAGCCAGCACGGTGTAAACTCCTTCTCGCAACGACTGTCCCCCAAGTCGCCAGACGAGGAAAAGGAGTCGTTTGCGAGCGCGATGGCTCATCAGCTGCACTTTGAGCTGCCTCCCACTCGCGGAGCCAAGACAGGGTCATCTACTCTCTCGTCCTTTGGTCATAGTGGGCCAGACGGTGCCTTTGTCCCACCCCTGGTGGGACAACCGTTGTCGCTGACTGGATCCGGGTCTGCGTACGTAGGCAGTGACATGATTGGGCTTCCACACTCAGCGCCGGTGATGGACCTGGCAACCTTTGCTGCCACCGTGGCCAGCAACACGGCCACCTTGACCTCGATGACCGTGTCCCCCACAGCCATTCTCCCGCATGGAGCGACTGGGATGAGTTCTCAACACCCAGAACCCTTGTCCCCAGACTCAGTCGACAGCACTGACTCGACTTCCTCGCCTGGGTCACCGGGATACTACGACAACGCCAACTCGACCTCCGACGATATGGAGGACATGGAGCTGGCGGACCCAACATCAAAATCCATCGACATGGGAAGCTCTAAGAGGCAGAAAGCTCGACCCCCTTCCACTGACTGGTCCCCGGTTATAGACCTGTCTCCAATTTTGGACGTTTCACCCTCAGTGGAGGAGGCGGAGCAGGAGGACATGCTGGCCAAGCAGCTGGAAGAACTGGAAAGGCAGAGGTCAAGGGAGGAGTCAGACATGGATAGAGACGATCCGGACATGGAAGACGACGAAGACGAGGACGTTCACATGGTGTCCATGTCTGCCTCCATGTCTTCCAGTCAGGACCGCAGCGAGTCCTTCAATCCTTTCGCGCTGCGATCCGACCAAAAGCTAGAGGACGACAGCTCTGATGGACTGGAGTTGACAGAGTTCACTTCTTTCAGCGCCTTGAGGCGCTACGACAAAATCGAAGACATCAGCAAGATCGGTGACAACTGCATGGATGAAGACGAGCTGATCCACGTGATCGCCACGGAGACAGCAGACGCTGCGATTGCAGCAGCACTTGAAGAGCACAAGCGACAGCTTCTGTTAAACGAGGATGAGAACGGGAACCCACCATCTCCCTCGGAAGACGTTCCATTCCCTTCATGCACAAGTCAAGCTGAGGCTACCGCCACCTGCAGCACGGGGCCGACAACCGTGACTGCCAGCATGAGTACGTCCGTCACAAGCGGTGGAGGGTTCGCGGAGGGCACACAGGAGCAGGACGCAAGAAGCCAGCGGCGGGCACTAGAAGCTCACATCAGCGACGAGATCAGCAAGATCACGCAGGGCATGCAGGACATCGTCCGGCGCGGAGCGGCTGATGTCAAGCCCATCCCCCCTCCTAAACCACGCCGGCGCTTGCCAGAACCTACGCCAGAAATGACAGCTGCTGCGGCTGCTGTTGCTGCGACTGCTGCTTCCTCTAGTTCCTACTCGATGATCTCTCCAATCCAGTTTGCTCCTCCGCCTTCTAAATCACCTTCTATGTCTGCTCATCGCAAGCGCAAGACCAACGGACCTACGCCAAAGGTGAAGGCTGAGGCGAGAAGAGAGGAAGTGGTTTTGAAGCAAGCACCTGTAGGCTGTCGGCCATCGGAAGATGCTCGACAGAACGAACTTGCGGACGGTGCAAATCAAACAGCTAGCGCTTTCATGTCCGCTTCCGGTACAGAGGCAGATGATAGTGGAATACCCCGCCAAGATTCGGCAGAGCGCCGCAAGGCCAAAGACATGAAGGCCAAACCGAGTCCTCTTCTGATCCAGCATATTGAGGCCGAAGAGCAGTCTGTATCCCCTCATTATCGCGTAATGGACTCGCCCCCGACCCCGGAAAACAAACTCATCAAGCGAGAATTCTCCGAGAGCACGTCTGTGTCCCCTTCTTCCTCCCCAGACGCTGACCATTACATGTACCCGTCTCCCGTCACTCCCCCCGACTCGGATCTGTCTCCCCCAAAGCCACACTCACCATCTTCGACGGGCACGGACCTAGACGAAGATACCCTCCGCTACAGCAGCGCTGGCGAACTCAGCGCTGCAGGAAGCGGAAGTGGGGTCAGCACCATCAGTGCGGGAGCTCAAAGTCTCTCCAGTCAAGTAAATATGGACGCAAATGTTGACTTACCATCCAGAGAGCGAGAAGAAGGGGAGCCGTGTCTCGTGAAGACCTTTGCTAACCCTATCGTTCCCATCCGCAGCAAAGCCGCTGGAGGCCCTGCCGCGGACGACAACCCGATCCCTGCGAAACCACCACTTCCGGTACGGCCTAAGCCTAGCCCAAGGACTACTGAGCATACTGGACCGGAAACAGAAGAAGGGCCGAGCGTGCGCGACAAGATCCGGGCCTTTGAACAGGTAACGGACTGATGTGGGAAGTGTATGTTTGTACGTCACAAGTTGTGTGTAAGCATTGTCCTCGCCTCCGGCATTTTTAACAGCCTGCTGATCTCGTTGATGGAAGAAGACCATGGCCAGGGTAGCTCTGTCTTCGAATTGTACACTACAAGAGCAGTTAATATCTCGATTTCTCGAGAAATTTTCTGAACTCGATTTTTTTTTTCCAGTCTCTGATGGATTGAAACCAAAGTTAGTTTAATTCTCGAGGGTTGCTGGACGGCCATATCTTTTTTTCCCTTTTAATTTCCCCCATTTGTCTATTCGTGAATATCTGTCATGAAAGCGTCCTTCAGCTCTCCCTAGAGGAATTGTGACACCCCGGCCATGCTGTGCCATCCTCCTCCCTGCTGCATGAAGGGGAGAGAACCAGCAACGTTCTCGTGCAACCGACCTGCGCATGAGTATTACGCGCTCATAATTTTGGATAACAAGTGTTTAACACTCACAAGCGCTCTCTCGGATCGATTATCCTCAACTGAGTGCATTCTTGTCAAGAGGGTGTGAGCGCAGGATATGTTTCAACAAACGTTGTCGCAATCATCACAACGGGGTGTCGCGATAGCTCGTTGGTACAACACTCGCTTCTCGGTGAGCGAGTATCAAAGGTTCGTCTCGGGACACACGCTTTTCTCTGGCTGTCCACATGGTTGGCTGCCGGGTTTTTCTTCCAACTCCAGTTTCCCTCGTGGTAAGAATTCATATTCAGGTAAAACTTTCTAACCTAGGAAACCATCCAGCCAACCATCCGTCAACGACCATTCTAAGCCCGTTTCATGTTAAAACTTCGTGTGATTATGAGAACCCACAGAACTTCTTGGTTCTTCTGTAAAAGATAAATCAATGTACAGCCTTTCTGAGTTTTTCCACTCTGCCACGCAACGGCCAATTTTGCAGACAAACTAACGATAGGCTTTCAGAAGGTGGGTGTGCGCTTGAACGGTTCTGGAATCGAAACCATTTAAAAGTACACAGCTGATGCTGCTGTTAAATGGGATGCTTATGCACGCGACAGCTGAGACACAGTCTGCCAGAGGCTTTAAGCCTATACTCTAGTGACGTCAGCGTTTGGCTTGTGGCTGATCTCATTTCTTTATCCATGGTCTCGACTCTCGGCCACATGTCACGTTTGGCGAGAGAAATCGCTATACCTGTGCCTGGGTCTGGGATTTCTATGGACATGTACTCTGGTATTTGTAAAGGTATGGGTTGTGTGTGTGGGTGTGTGCGTGTGTGTGTTGTTGTTTTTTCTGTACCCATGCACTCGAGCACTCAAGAGATTGCTAATCATGTTTTGTTTGACCATTTCTTTGAAATGTCAAGGATCAGAATGTTATTGTCAGATCGCTAAAAACCAGATGACGCTCACAATTTCTCGTTAGCTGAATACTGAACACAGAGCTAGTCTCTGGAGTCTCGAAATAAAATGTCTGTTGATCAAGACTGATAAGATGCGAAGGATGCTCCCGTTATTTTGCTCACTACTCGCCATTTTGCCAGTCAGCCTCACTTCGTGCATGTCTGCAAGAGGCACTCACTTATTCCTTCATTGATCTTCTTCAATTCTGTTTCAAACTAGGATATGTGGATGGTAAGTTTCTTTTCTGATTCTACCGGCTCAAGCTGAATTTGCTTCTTATGTTTGGATTAAGAACTGGATTATTGTGAGAGCTTAATTTATTTTATTCGTTCCCTACTCCAATTTCTTCCATTCTTCCATATCTTTTCTCTTTTTTTTACAGCGATATTTTCTAATTTTCGAAAGTTTAAATTTGCCTGCAGTTCATGTCCACGCATGTCTTACATTTTTCTGAAGGTGCGCTTATGCAATATATAAAGTATTTCGTTTATATTGCACGTTTGTTGTAACTAGTAGCTATTTGAAAATTATGTATTTTTTATTTTGTTGAATGATATTCTTGAGATAACGTGATATTTTTTCTTCCCTATGTCCTGTACATATTATGGTATTTTGGTATGCTTGCATGAGGTTTAACACTATGATCGATTCCTAAAAAAAGAAGCTGCTGCTCATCACAATGCGAATTTGTTGGTAGATTTTTTTCATTTGATATGGCGTGTATTTCGGCATGAAAATTCCTTTGATTCCTGTGTAAGCATTGGTATTATTACATATTACCGAGAGCAATCTAAAGTAAAACATAACTGACATTTTATCTTGATGACTACATCTGTCTTTACACTTATGTGCTAGCGCATAAAAAGTTGTATTGTTTTAAAATAATTACTAGTACAATATAGTATTAATAACTTTATCAACTGTCAGAACTATCTTCTTCCTTTACTTAGAAGCGTCGCCGTCGAAGGCCTGGTTTGCCAACGTCTAATAAATGTTTCGGCATACATTTTACAATATTTTTACGAATTCTCATTCACCAATATTCTATTCTTTTCTTTTGTTGGAAGGGATTTTCTGTGCTCACTTCGCTTTCTTCATTTCACGAGCATCTGACTTCAGTCTTGGCTATTCTCTCACTCTTTCTTCCTCTCTCGGTTACAGTGTGTGAGCGATTCTTGTTCAACGATCATGAAAGTTTATTTACCCTTGCTTCCCACATTATTGGCACCAGCTATAATTATGAGGTGTTTTTCTTTGTCTTAACTTTGTAACTTGGGTGTATAATGTTTTGTGAATATTTTTATTTGATTATACACAATGTGTGCGTCGTTAGTAATGTCGATATCTGGAATTATTCTTCACGATTTACAGTTGCGTTCACATAAAGCGTGTAGCTGTCTATTTAATTTTCTCATTATCATAAAAATTACTCATTCTAGAAATGTCTTTATTTAAACACATGTTGGTACATTTAAAACCACAATAATGACAGCATAGTCGCACTTTTTCCCCTCTTTCATTCTCGCGCACGCGCGCGCACTCACACACGCACACACACTAAAATTACGTCATGCATCCCAACTCTTCGTCAGAATCCACTCTGATATTACGTCATGCACCCTATTGCTACGTCATACTGTAACTTTGCGCCCTCTAACTTTACGTCATTCAACGTCATGTCTAATTTACGTCGCGCGTGGCCTTACCATCGGTCTGTGTGTCGTGGGGTCGTCGTGCCGGACCCCACCCACAGCTGGTGTCACCGACCCCGTTTGAAGAAATCGATGGCAGTTCGACCTCTCCGCGTGACATTGACTCGTGGGAGGAAATTGGCCTTGAATCACACGTGACCCCACCCCCGCTGTTTGGTCACGTGATTAGTGAGACTGGCACACAGCCGCTGAACGTTACAGCACGTAGGACTTATCAAACGATGTTTCTCTTTTTCTCCATCACACTTCTTTCTTGTGGTACACGTGCGACTGTGTGGGTAGGTGGGGAGGAGCGATGGGTACTCGTGTTGTTATAAAACATAAGATGTGTGTGTGAGAGAGAGAGACAGAGAGAGAGAGAGATAAATTATTTCAACACGTAAATACATTTTAAATACATTTCTGTATACATTGCTAGTACGAACACTAGCTGGAACTTTCCTTGTGGATTTATAAAGTTGTAAGTCCTCATCTCCAACTGGCTGTTAGCTGACCTAGTCAAATTTTTTTCCATTTCATTAGTCTCATCTACACATAAACCATCTACTCATAAGTCCAACCTGTGTTTTTTCGCTCTATTTTTAGTATGGTGTCAAATTTAAAACTTACAAATTGGTGAGGAGGGAGTGGCGAAGTTCTTAAAATCTCGTCTACATCATCATGTAATCGCTTCGCTGTCGTGACTAATGTGTCAAATTCGATCAATGAAAAAGTTTCATAAAAAAAAAGTGGATAAACGGGATTTCTATTGCGACAACTCTAATATTTGTAAATAATTAAGTCTTTGATAGAATCTGTAGTTCCTCATTAACGGTGTCAATGGCCTCCGCAGGCTCCGGCAACGGGTCGATACTGACCTAGTTTCTGCAAGCGGCAAGTGCTGACCCGAATTCTTCTAATCAAATATTGGAATCGCACCATGTTCCTCCCGCGTCTGTGCACTCACCAGAAGACCGGTGAAGTGTAAGGCAGTCTTTCCTTTCATTCGTTAAGATCCGAAACTATGCGACCAAATTAAAAAGAGTGTGCGCTAGCTCTGCAGAAGATCAAAATGGCGACGGGTTAGCGAATCGTCGAAACCGACAGTTTCAGAATTGTGCAAAGATGTGTCGTGCTGTTTGGGATTAACCAGCTGAGCGCTGCTGCTGCTTGCTGCTGCTGCATACACACGCCTTGGCTTGCCTTTCTCATTCTATTGATCTCTTTGCCAGTGCCTATCTTCCTGTGTATTACACATAACCCATGAGTCATCCGTGTTCCGAGGGGCTTCTATCTCGTCCTTCTGATTGCCGTGTGTGGGCTGCTGGACTCAAGCCTGTCAGTGAGGCGAGACTGACTTTGCGTTGTCTGGCTGTGCCGCTGGAAGGCCCTGAATGATTGGACACACTCCCTTTCCCCCCACCAGCTGCTGCTTCTGCGAAACACAGTTTGGACAAGTCCTTCGCCTCGCTGTGTCGTCTGCTTCGGAAGCAGAAATGGTGGACTGGACTGGATTTCCGTTTGCTTTGAACAGTAAGAGATGTGTTTTTGGTGTGTGTAGCTATGTGGTGAAGAGCCACTTTCTCGTGCGTGTTGCTGCGTGTGGAGTCACGTGACCTCGTTGGCTGTCAGCAGTTTTGTTTTTCTTTGCCAAGTCTCAGTTCATCTGAAGCAAGGAACGGAGGGGGAAGAGGGATTGAGAGGGAGAGGGGAGAGGAAGGAGAAATTAAGAAGAGAGCTCTGGCTTCGTTTTTTCAAATGTCAGCAGGGTTGGGAAGCAAGAAATCGACTCCAGTTTTACCTCAGCCATGTTTATCCCCGATGTACACAACACCGTGGCCTAGGCTGCAGGTTGCCATCGAGACGAGGCCGTCTGGTGGAGACTGAAAATCATGATCCGTTTGATATGATTTTTTATTTTAAACCGGCGTTCATTTCTTCCTGTCTTGTCCAGCTACCTCTGATATAATTGTTATTCCGATAAACTTTAATCATTATTCTTAGAAACACGTTTTACGCATAAGCATTGGCTGATCAGTGTATTAAAAAAATTAAATATAAATCTTTTGTTCTGATCAGGATGAAAATATGTCAGCTTTCTCCGTTTCGACAGTAGAAAAAAATATTTTATGTATTAAGGCAAAGTTCATGTCATAAATAATTTTAGGTGATTCAGCTCACCTGGTATTGCATATTTTTTAAGAGGTATTGGTGCTGCAAGATAATACTCCCTTTCCTTCATAGGTATAAATACTTCGGGGAAAATGTTGAACTCTTTTATACATGAAGTAAAAAAAAAACACAAAAAAACACGGTATTTGTTTTCAGCGGTGGGCTTCTTGACATAAATACAGTGTTTGTGGATAGTGAGGAGCGAGTGCGCGCAGTTCACGCCCAAGGAAGCATCACCAGACACAGTGAGCTGTTTCCGGAATCGAGCCTCTACAATTTTCAGCTGCCGCGGTTTGAAATTCGTTTGCAGCAGAGAAAGGCGTATTGATCATTCGTTCAGAGAAAGGCTGATGAAAAACAAACAGGAAGGCAGGCTTCGAATTTTACATCAGTGCATGCGTGTGCGGCCCTTGCACGTGTATGTAAAGGTGATGTGTGTTTACGTGTTCACCTCTGTGTGTGTTTTATATGAGAAACTGGAGGAAATAGTTGGGATATATGGGTATGCATAGAATGGTTCTAATACTTTCACTTCTGGAAAGTCTTTATTGATTACAAACCCACGTCCCACTGTTCTGACTGGTGTGCGCAGGGCAATTAGCCGTTTGGACTTATCACGTGGGCAGAACACAGCCAATCATGCGAGCAGGAAACAGTCAGTTCTGTAGGCAGGATTCCAACGGGCAAAGAGAGAGAGAAAGAGAGACAATATTGATTGAAATTTATCTACATATCTCTTATGGGTAAAGCATCCTGATCTGGCTAAGAAACCATCGACATGTGGACAGTAGGTCTTTGTTGGTTTGTATAAGAAGTCAACTTCTTATGGGCAGAGGCTTTAGTTTAGAGAAGAACACGAATTTCTGTACGCAAAGAGCATTGGCTTTGTATTGACTGCTTCATGGCCATTCACAATCCTTTCCTGCCAAGCTACAATGCCCACACTATCAATACTATAGCCTGATGGATAAACATGGTGGTCACGTGGTAGTTGATGATTTCCCACAAATCGTAAAAATTTTACTTATGACATTCCTCAATCTCTTTCTCCACCAAGTATAAACGGACATTCTTCCGGGAGTTCTTTTCCTTTGTGCCCGTCTAATAATTTTTAAGTATCGTACTTTCAGAAGTTTATTTGTCCCGAAAAAAAAAAAGACTACAGTCGCGGAAAACATCGTCTCGAAATAACCAACACAGGTGACAGTTCAGCTTGTGGTGATATTTACTGTTGTTTGCTTCTCTGTAGTTATTTTTGCTTACTCTGTGCGATGTATAATTAGGATTTGTCAGGCGGCGTCTCTACATTCCATAAATAACTCATACCTGATCGATCTCGCGAGCGAGAACAACTGGAATTGTTATTCCAGATAATCCCCCCGAGATCCCGTCGGCTGATTTTTTCTCCTGCAGGTGCCGATAGTCTCACATGGGCTGTTATACGACCTCGTGGTCTCACCTGTGCAGAAACAAGTCTAAAAGCGGCGGCAGGTAGGGGTAGTCTACACTACAGACAACAACAATGGCGTCCGAACCCAAAGGCGCGCGCCACCCGTATCGATACCCGAATGAACAGTGTAATACATCCGTCAGCAAATTTAGGAGTAAATACCTGACTACGGTTAGGTTGGGAAGGTAAGGCAGTGAATTGATACAGTTCTTCCGTTCACAAACAGTCTCGGACAGCAAAGTGCGGACCTGCCAACCCTCCCTTCCCCTTTTTTCTCTACATGGCTGCCGTCTGACGATTTGCGACAAGCTTGTGGCTAAATTTACAGAGGCAAAATTATGAGCTGAGGTGAGAGTGGCTATTCATTAAGGTCAGAGTGTATAGACACACGGGGGGCTGACGTCCGTCCACCTGATATTTTTCCGACCATCATATTTCATCTGTGGCATAGCATTTCTGCAGGAGCGTGGCCTATCAAAGTGACATTTCTGTCGTTGGTTCTCGCGGCAATCTGGCAGTGATTTACAGGCAAATAGCGGCTTACATTAGGAGAACTTTGGTGCCAACTATTTATAGAAAACCTGGAAATTCCTGACAGCCATGTGCACAGATGCCCTAGTGAATTTCGCACCTGATACCTGAACCTCCCTGTGATGCCTGTCACCCCTTAGGTCTTTAATCAAATTACAAGAGTTATTCAAAGGGTATGGGGGATGCAGGCAGTAGCTTCAAGGATTTATTATTTTGTAATATTAAATGTAACTAATGTATGTAAGAATGGGAGGGGTTTGTGTTACTAACCTGTGTAAGAATGGGAGGGGTTTCGCTTCCCGATGCTGGGTGCAGTCCGAGTGGCCTCGGGCAGGGGGAGGTGAGTCTCGCGCTCCCTGGTTCGCGTGGTATGCACGCGGATGGCTATTTTTAGGGCAACTCTTAGGGCCACTGATCGATAACAAGTTATCGATCTTTCCGGTCCGTTTTTTCCCCGCCCACACCCAACATGGGATTGACTTTTCCTAAACCATAGTAACGTCACGTTAGGTGAAATCGTTCTTGTCACAGTGTAAACGGGTATGTTTGTGTGTATGTGAGTGTGTTGAATATGTGTGTAGGCGCGTGCGTGTGTACGAGGAGTGTTCGATCTGCAAGTAGGTGCTCATGTACTGAACAGTGGTTCCTCTAGCCTAGGTTATTAATATCATGATGTTATACTGGTACAGGTGACGTGTATATGATATGTCATACTGGTAAAGGTGGCTACCCCATATTCTTTCTTGCACTTACACCAAGTCTTGTGGTGGGTACAACGTACCTATTCGGGATTTTGTCGAGCATTTCCTTAAATGGGCATCTGCAGTTCTCGCCTCCATTATTTACAGGGCAATCCATGCATTTTCTTCAACTTTCAGAAAAGAACTTGTTAATGAGTCAACATACTGCTTTGCCTCAATGTGCTTCCCCAGATTATTGTTTACTGGGTGTCCAGTGCTTGGTAAGTGCTTGCCACCCCTGAGACTGTGGCTGAAGACATTGATTAGTGTCAGTCGGCGCCTGCCAGACGAGGACAGCGCATTCAGCAGGATAATCGCCACTGGAAATTGGATAGCGTCGACATCAATACGGAGGATATTTTAATCAAAGCTGTTCGTACCATCTGCCTTTTCCTCCCAGTCATCATTCAAACACCTCATATACACGCACGCACACACACACTCTCACACACTCGAGTCTCCAGTCTCGACAATACCACCACCACCAACAACAACAACAATAACAACAACAACACATTCTCTGTAAATTGAAATTATTTGAAACGATGATCTCGAGCAAACACACGACCATGTTCTTTTGAAAATAATTTCTGGTAAAAAAATTTTTATGGTGTACTTATGTTAAGATAAAACATGTGTATTTGTTGTTAGTGTTAGTGCATATATCTTTTCATAAAATATTTCTGCTTTAGTTACTTTACAATTGTTATAGTCCTTAAGATTTCTTTTTCAACCTCAAGAAAAATTTTACTTGTTTAAGTGAAAAAAAAATGTCAATGGAAATATCATTCCGATGAAATCATTTTTACTGTTCTCCTGCTTATTTACATTAAACATGTGGATTATTCAAAAACTTGTCACAGTATTGTATACTGTAATGCAGTTTTGATGGCTTGATATTATCTCGAATCTGTATAGTTTTTGGTTTTAGGCAGGTTTCGATGTTTCCACCTACTTTCCGATATACTAGGATAACATTGCACTGAAGAAGGTTTGTGTTTATTTTGTTAATTTGATTACGAACGGTCGCAAAAGTGACATAGAGACACCCGGGGGCTGCTCTCTGTGAAGGACCCGCCGGTGGGGTCCGGTGGGAGTGTGGAGTGGATTTCCACAATATTGTGTGGGCAGCCTTGTATGTGGTGAAGAATACATTAAAATAGTCTCTCGTGTATTTTTGTTTTTGAGAGACTGCTTGCATTAAAGGTTATTTCTGTAAATGAAGCTCAAGGTAGACACGAAATGTATATAAAATGATGTGAACTAATAGAAAGCTAATAGTGTACGAAAGGCTCAAAGTTCTCGGCGTAAAGAAACTTCCTGATTGAACTATTGCTTCCACAACAGAAAGTCCCTGTAAGTGCCTCGCTCTTGGTATGGCCTTGACTTTTAATCTTGACACATGAACATCTTGCTTCATTGTCTACTGAACAACCCCGTTTTAGTTGCCAGTCCACTTAATGTCTGCTTATAGCCACCAATGCCCCTTGAATGTCGACTTTTGTACCCGCGAATCCTGCTGCAAAGACGTCGACGGAAGACGATCGCTTACCTTTGACCATCCTCCACATCATTTTTTGCCTGTTTTGATAGTCAGCCATCTTTCTCCACCCAACTTATTGCAAGTCAATGTCCAAAGATTTTTGAAGGTAAACGTTTGAGCAATAAGTGATCACGTGCTGATGATGTCACCAGAAGGTCAGGAAAATGAGCTTTTGAACGTCGCCAGCTGATGGCCTATCGCCGAGTGGCAAATCTTGGTCGACAATCGATGAGAGCCTGGGTACTTGTGTGCAGCCATCGATTGGTGGGTTGGCTCACGTGATATTTCTCGCTGGCTACCTTACGTGACCCTGGGAAGTCCGTCATAGGCAGTGACGTGTGCTCAATCATGCACGAGCACGTACACATTCGCAAAACACACACACACGCACTGTATAGGGAGAGACTAGTGCAGCTCGAGGTGGATTCTTCGTTCTGTGATCTCTGCATGACAACAGGAAGTCAGCCAACAGTTACCCCTTCCTCCTCGTTCCCCGTCTTTTCCCTATTCTTTATGTAGTCACGTGATCTCAGACATCTTATGAGCCATTCTCACTGTTGCGTCTGTTCGCGGTAGCGTATCCATATTTTGAGTCCCTTACCACCAGGGTAGCCACCTCGCTTGTTCACTTTTCCACCCACCCACCCACCACCCCATTCACCCATTCACTGAGCCAAGCCCGCCCTGCAGCTCGCTCGGTCAATAATTATTCCCGAATAACTACAATCTTCGTGGAATGATGCACTGGCTGGGGCCCTCGGCTGGCCGGCAAAGTTCATAATAACATCTTATTACTAAAAGACATGCAGACGCGGAACTAATGCCATGTGTTTGATTCCTGGCATTAATCTTCCTTTATTTATTTCGTCCAAGAAACGCTACAACCGATCTGCATGAAACACGTATCCCCGGCCAGCATTATTGCTCGACAAAGTTCGACACAAACATTGCTCTTCTTACTGACTAGTTAGTGGATTCTTGTTAAGCTGGACTCAGATGTTAACTCAGTAACTGCGACTGTGGAATATCGCCTTGTGACCTTCGGCCACTGCAGATTAAAGTAACAGCAGTTAAAATTTCTCGGCAAATACCCTTCGTCCACTGAGTTAAAATGTATCTTTATTTTACTCTTAAAAAGTCTTCATGAGTACGAAAATCTTTAAAAGAGACTGAAACTATATAACTCTAATAATAAACTAGACTGCAGCTTTATCTGGGTTAGTAGGTCAACTGTTATGGGGGAGCCGTTCTAGGGGTGTAGCTATGATGTCATGGGGCGTTGGGCTTGAGATATGGCATCCATGGGGCTCCCCAGGGTTGTAACTATGGACGAGGGGCAGAACAATATCAAGGGCAGCCATAACTGCCGGCCAGTGGAGCGAGTTTGGGTGACTTTTGACCTTCATGAATACGTCAATCGTTGTCTTGGACAACCTAAAGCAGTAAAGTAAAGTTCTGGAGGCAACATTCCCTTTGCAGCCTAAAGGACACATTGATTTACCGCAGAGAAATCGCTGTTGTCAGTGTTAAATATTAAAAATTTGTAGTTAATGATTTACTGGATTGTAGAAAAATGACTTTCGCCTCGAAAATTAAGTAACCTTTCTTGAATTAGACGAAGATTTATTTCCCTTTGAAATGATATTCAAAAATATGTTCTTGATTGTTTATTTTTAAATTTTTGACTGTTTGTTTCAAACCGGTTTAGAAGAACATGAAGTAAAGATGTAGTCAATGACTCATTTATACCTACAACAACAGTGTTGTGGGTACATTGCCTGCTGCATGCATGCCGCATGTGCCTGCGCTCATGAACATTTACAGAAATGCGTTTACACTTCTTGCTTTTCGCATGTGATGGTCATGGATATTGGTTATCTGTGTGTGGATGACATGGATGCCAATGCTTTGTGCGTATGGATGCCGGCTGGATGTCTGCGTTGTGTGTGTGTGTGTGTGGCATGGTATCAACTCTTTGCTCGTGAGAACATGGATGTAAGTGCTCTGTGTACTTTGGATGACAAAGTTGACTGTTTCTACAAATGGATGTTATGCTTTTCTGCATGTGGATGACAAGAAATGAAAGCCTTTTTACCATGTGGATGACAAGGAATTTAGTGACTTGTATGCATGTGGATGACAAGGAATTGAGGCCTGTTTCACAACGTGATGATGAAACTTTGCTTGCATTTTGCTTGTGGAAGACATGAAAGCTTTTCCGTCTGCATGGCATGGATGTGAGTGCTTTTAGATTAGAGTGACATGGAAACATTACTTTTGTATGTGATGACATGAGTATAAGTAAGTTTGATATTTTTTCCTCGCTGTAGCACATCAATTTCTCTATCAGTTTGTTTTGTCTAATCTCATTTTCATTGAAGAATGCTTTTTAATATCATTATGTCATATTATTTTGATTACGGGAGCAAAAGTAATTAATGGACATAGAAACTTTTTTAATAAGAGAAATCATCCTACATGAGCCTGATTTCGCGACAACAGTTTCATTAGCAAACACTAACTGAACTGTCAAGTCTTAGAAGACATGAATGACAAGGTATATACCTTTGTTTTAAAAAAAATATTCCGCTTTTAAATGCAACAGCTTTTTCCCCTGTTCCAGATCGCCAACATTCCTAAGGAAAAGAGGATCGAGCCGAGGCGAGAGGTGAGACGAGAGTTGCCCAAAAAGGCACCCAAACCCCCGCCCAAGGACCCTGCCATTGTCTACACCAGCACCACGTGCACGGTGACGACCACAACGCCACCAGCGACTTCCACAGCAACTAAGGACAGTAAGAAGGTTCGGAGGAAACTGCCGCCTATCCCTGTTGGCGAGGAGCCAATTCTTGCTTCAAAGACAAAGCTGAAGCGACCAAAACCTCCTGCTCGAAAAACCGATTCGTCGCCGCGGCTGTCGCCTCCATCCGCCCCTCCCAGGACCACCTCTCCGCTGCCCAGACAGCCTCCACCACCACCACGGCAGCAGCAGCAGCAGCAGCCACTGGTGGTGGCCCCGGAGCTAGAGAAGCATCTTCAGCAGAGACAGTATGACGTCGCCCTGTCCAGGAAACCGCCTCAACAGCAACAGCAGCAGCAACAACAACCCCAGCAGTTCACTCGCCAGACGCCACAGCTGTCTCCGACACTGCAACAGCTGCCACCGCCAATGCCAGCCCTCCACCAGCCGCTGCTGCAGAGGGGCGCGGAGGATGCGCTGAACGAAGAGGACATGGAGGTGGCGCAGATTACCACCAAGGTACAAGACAAGCGCAAAGTGCCGCTGGGCGACATCATGAAGTCCAAGAGCATCGAGAGTTCTGACCCCACCCGCTCCCGTGACCGGACGCGAGCCGGGGGGCTAGAGGCACCCGGGGGCTACTCGCTGCAGAGGGCCGCGTCGGTGGGGTCTGGTGGGAGCAGCAGCAGCACCTTCGGTTCGTCATCCATGGATGAGACAGACGCCATCATCGACGCGCTCATCAATATCTATGGCATCCCAATCACCGAGGCCATGAAGTCGCTTAAGAGACGGCTGCAGGAAGAGCTCAGGAGGGTCACACGCGACAGGAAGCGGAAGCTGGAGGAGCTGGAGGAAATCCGTGCGCTTCAGATGCAGATTGGGGCGCTGAGGCTGGAGGGCGACGCTTACAAGCTGTCCCGCCACGGCGCCAGCGGCTCCGACAAGCGCGCGCCCAGCTACGTCAACATCACAGTAGAGTCCAAGAAAGCCTTGACCCCGAGGTCGTCCCCTCAGGTCACCCCTCGTCGACAGCGACACAAGCGCCAGTCCTCCGACCCAATGATCTCCAAGTTTTCGCCCATCAAGGAGGACAAAGACATCGAGGCTGACTTTCCAGACCAAACTGGCTGAGTCGTATATGGTGCGGAGTGGTGGTGGTGGTGGCTCCATGCACTCATCCAGGTACTCAGCAGACGACAGCTCTCAATCTGGCCTTAGTGATTCCGAGAGCACCCGCTCCGAACCTGTAGGAAGCACCCGTTACAAGAAGGGACAGACGACTAATTATGCCAAAATGTACTACCCTGGCCGGTCAGGCTCCAGCGAGCGCTTGCATCCGGAACACGCCCTGTTGTCCGGCAGCGGAGCCCCGCTCTCGGGTAGCCGTTCCGAGCAATATCTGGCCACGGGTATCGTTCAGGATCGCGAACGCCTACCTACTACTCCGACGATGAAGAAAAGAGTCGCGAGGAGAGGAAGGCTCAGGTGAGCTTTGCCTGCCCACCTTCTCCACGTACCCAAGGCTTCACTACATCTTCTAATTTTTTTGTTATAGATTGTCTGGGTTACTTTGGGAACAAATTTGTTCTTTCGTATTGTTTTGGGCCTCTGTCCCTCAGCCTTCCCTTTTTTTCTTCATTTTCTCATATCTCAGTTTTTTTTCATTTTTTTTTTCTTTTATGTCTTAAGGCTTTTATTGACGTCAAGGTATTTTCTTCCTTCCGTTGATGTCTGAAGGATTATGTTGACCAAGATTTTTTCTTCTCTTTGTTGCTGTGTGAAGGCTTTATTTCACTAATGGAATTAGTTCTTCGCTCGGACTTGGGAATTATCTTCATGCTATCACTTTTTAAAAGAACATGCACTTAGCCATGGAGCTCGAAATTAGAAATTGATGAGCGAGAGCTGAAATCCACAAACGATCCATACATTCCATTACAAATCTTTTGTAATTACAAAAAAATTAAAGAAAGGCGTGTTCGACATGTCCTTGTCTTTTTCCTTTCAGTAATCTTCTGGTCGGCAGGAATCTCATGAAGTTCATGTGGGTGTATTAGTAGTATAGAGTGTAGGAAGTCCGCCATCTCCTTGTGTTTGTAGACAGTAAACCTTCCCTCTTTCAACATCCAGTTGGACATGGAGGTAGTCTTCCCTTTTCTCATTGATACTAACCCCTCTTATCCAACGAATAGACCATTATCTGGAAGATGTCTGAGCTGGAGCAGAGGACTGTGACGGATAATGCTTTCAAAGAGCTAATCGTTTCAAGCTCCTGCTGGGTGTTCTGATGTCCAAGTAGAAGGAGAATTTGATGGAAGGCTGCAATGAATGGTTGTGGGATCGGTGTTCTGTCTGGCGCTGGATTGTAGCTCCACACTCAGAAGACGTAGTAAAGTTTTATTTCCTCACGTATCACAAAATACTCCAGTAAATGTTGGTGACACTCTGCAAATTTGAATAACATTTACGGTCCTAGGTTCAGATTAGGTTGCTGTAAACTCCAAGATATGCTAGAGTTTATTGCAGATCATCATCATCACTTGTCATCCTGCAAAACTCACGTTTCTGATGTTTTCTTTTTTCAGCTCATACAAATCTTGTCACGTTAGTTTAGTTTGTCAACAGTTTTATAGTTTGATGAAGTCTTAATGTCATCTCACATTCGACTTGTGCATGACACTCTCTATCCTCTTTGAAGTATCTTACAACTCTGATGTATCTCGTCTGTGTCGTCTCTTTCTATTTTTACTGACGCCGCTCTTATGTCTGACGTGTCTTGCACATCTCACGTCCCTTTGACGAGAGTTCTCTCTTCTAGCTGCAGTACGAGATTCAGAAGCGAAGACAGCAGCTGGAGGAGACGGCTCGCCTGAAGAAAGAGCTGCTGAAACTGGCCCGAGCCCGCCAAGCCATCGCCCACAGCTACGACGACATCCCTCGACAGTATGGCCCTCCATCGCACGCAGATCGCGGCAGCGTGGGAAACCTGAACATGCCGCCACGTCCAGTACCACGTGGCATCATCCGACCAATCGACGACGACATCCGCATGGCGGAACTGGCCGAACGCGAGCGCGAGCGAGAATTGGAGCGGTTAGAAAGGGCGTACATGGAGCGTGACGACATTGACGTCATCTATGACGTGCTTCCCGCGAGGAGAGGTCATCAGCCTCCTCCAGAGAGAGACCGACCTGTGGTAGGCGAGAGATCTGTAGCGGGTGGCGGGGTGGCCATGCCGTACCAGAGTCGATCAAACTATTCCTCCACGGAGTACCTGGTGCACAAACAGCAGGAGACAGCCAGGAGGCAGCGGCCTGATGAGCCACTCTATGTCAACACGGCCCCTGGGTGGATGTACGGCACAGACCTTATGGGTGTAGGGGTACCCGAGTCTCAGTCTCTGTCCCAACCTGTCCTCACCAAGCGCATCGACTCCCTTCCGTCGGTCGCACCCGGGGTACCCAGCAGAGATGGAAAGCTCTCGTCCAGTGTGACTCTCCCTGATATATATTCCAACAGGTAAGACATTTGCTTTGCCATAGTTTGTCACATTATCACTCGCACACTTCTCGGTCGTTTGTTTGTACTTTACATTCACAAGAATCCTGTACAAAGTTTACAACCATTCTTGTGCCTGGTTTACTACCAGCAGCTCCAGTGAGGAGTTATGCCCCTTTTGGGAGAGGGACATGGGGTCAAATTATTATGCAGGCTTCGGTGGGTGTTAATTAAACTGTCAGACATCAAAACATACAAAGCTCCATGTTATTTATTTCTTCGCGAGCACTGATCGAATCTTCGCGCGTCTTTGTATGTCCTCCTGTTTGTTTGCGTGCATTAACAAAGTTGTTATTGTCTTATAAATATTTATGTGTGAGATTTTCAACGATACAATCTCATCTTTATGGTCAGGAGACCCTTCGCACCTTTTTTTTGTTTAACTTTCAGATAGTATCTGCTAGTCTCTCCAGCTTACAACTCTCATCATTCCAAGATTTTAACCATTAGTCTTCCTCTTCAGTAATTAATTTCAATTCACAATTATTTCTAATTGCGTGTCTGTTCGTACCCATTTCACATCATTACATTTCACTTTCCCCTTTGGGTTAGCTTTTCATGTTTGAGTTGTATGCTTTTTGACCCTGACTTCCGGCAAAGAACTGATTACCTTTGTCCTTCTACACCCTACCCTGAGGAGAACGAGTGACGGCCGGCAGTCGACTGAGTCGCAGCCAATTGCTCGCAGGTCAAGCTATCTGCAAGTTAACCACATTAGGGTCGTTCTTAAGGTTAAGACCACTCCCTAGGGAGCAGTGCTAACAGGTTTATTCACCAGAGCGGCTAAGCAGTAAAGTGACTGAGTTATATTTCATGGATACATCATTCACTTTCTTCTGAATGTCAGCTGAAGGGAGAGAATTACTGGGTGAGCATTGGGACACTCGTGAATGAAGAGGAGAGTAGAGGGAGAATATTTGAGGGATGGACGAGAGCTGCAGACTTGGCGTGCATAAGTTTTTTTGTGATCGAACATGGGAAACATCTAAAACTACTAGGGATGGTGGGCATGCACATCATTCTAGCCTGTAGCTTTATTGGTGAGGCATGCACCACACGTCCAGAGAATTCATATTTCTGCTAAAAATCATATTTCTTCTTGCTGCCCATCCATCCTCTTCGACACACACACACGTTCAGTTCCTCCGTACTGGGAGCCTCGCCTTTTCTGGCATCACGCCATCACGCTAGGAAGTGATTTGGCTGTGAATGTGATACAGTTGTACGGCCCCGGCGGCCAATAGACTGCTTCCTGGCTAGCTCTTCGATCTGAGAGATTTCGCATTTGACTGGCCCAGTTTTCTTTCGTGTGAACATTGGGTGATGAGTTTCCTCCAGAAGGAGACTGGCAGCGGCTCGGCCACGGTTATCTGACGGATCCTGGTATTCTTTTAAATTACCAAAATCGCGACTCAGACGGTTCTCGTCGCTCAGAGGAGGCAAGGCTCTAAGCTACGGTAGCACGAACTTCGTGACCTCATCTCGGCGCATGCGTGACAGGCTGAACGGCTGGTGTCGTCTGCAGACAAGGGGACGGTTTCGACCGGAAGATGGATTTAGAAGTAGCCTGGTATGCAGACGGCAGCTTAGGTGAACTGTTAGAGATTTGTCCTTTTCCACTATCCTGTGATGCCGCATGATCGCCGGAGCTGAAAACGAACGAACTACCTTCCTGTGTTGTTGTTTTTTTTTATTTATATATAAGCCGCTTGTGCGAGGAACATGCTGAAATAGCTACCGACATTTTGGTTTTCGTCTCTTTATTTAACTCTTTATGCTGCTTGCTTGCTCTCCTGCTGTTTGATTTGTTCGCCATTCGTCAAATTGTAACATTTCGCTGCCACTGCCAAGATGCTATGTTGATGTCTTTCTTCATATATCACTGCGCAGGTGCGACCTGGACTTCCGACCCCCACATCCGGTTCATGCTAGCCTCAGCAGCAGCAGCCACACGTATGTCAACACGAGCATCTCGGACACAGACGGCAGTCCGACCAGCGTCAGTGACGTCACGCCAGCCATGCCGCTGCTGGATGATGTCAAAGACAAATCCAGGAAGATCATCCACAACATCGGCAGCGGCTCCAGACCCGTGTCCGCCGAGTTCAACATCGGAGACGTCGAAGGTTAGTCGAGTGTCTTTACCAGAGCCTGATGGGAAGTTGATGTTTGTCTACTGACACATCTAGAGATTTGATGTCTGCCTACGCTCGCTGGTGCATCTTTGATAGACGTCACCGGTGAATCTATGTATGTCTGTCTACACCTATTGGCACATCTTTAGTAGATGTCGAAGGTGATTGAATATGTTTACACTGAGCATAAAAGACGAATATGTGTGTCTACACTTATTGACACACCTTGCAGGTAATTTGGGGGTTTGCCTACACTCATTGATCCATCTGTAACAGACAAATAGAATCATTGAACACTTTGGGAATATGAAAGGTTAGTAAGTCCTGAACCAATCTCAAATAACTGCCGTGGCGTGTGGGGACTCATGTACTTTTCATGGAGTGAAAGAAGTCATAGTACAATGGGTTTCTTCTCTTCATAAAGAAAAAAAAACGACCATAAAGAAACTTTAAAAGGATGCCTGAAAGATAAACGATTTCTCTCCCACTTGTTCTTTGCTTGGGATAAACTTTAGTTTGTTCCCTCCATCTTATCAATAATTTACTTTTTCGCAAAAATTAGCAGCAATATTTTTATTGACCCTAAGTAGCAGTAAACTATTTTCCATTGAAGCACTGGATATTTAAGCATGTGTTCACACACCACACACACGCACGCACGCGCGCGCATACGTTTCACTGGTCGCCTGGGGAAAAAAAAACAACAAAAAAGTTGCTGTAAATCGCTTTGCACGCGATAGCTTCCCTTGCTGAGAGCTCTTTCTTGCTGAGACCATTACTCCTGGGCATGACCCGTGGCGCGACATGTCGGAAAACGACTTGTTTCCGATTAATCTCTGCAGTCTTCAGCACCCAACCGTTACTGCTGCTGTTGTAGCTGCTGCTGGTGGTTTTGCGGTCACCAGGCAATCAAAATGTGACTTCAGTTCCAGTAAATGCGTCCCTGACTAAACGAAACAATCGCGAGACATCTTTAGCGGTTAGGTCAAGATCGGGGTCATGGGAGACATGGCCGCCGAGGGAGCAGACTGAGGCATGATGTGTGAAGCGAAAACTGGCTCAAGTGCAAGTTTTACCAACGGAAAACTGCGAGATAGGTTGCATTATTTTGATTTATTGATGTCTAAAAATTTAAGAAAAAGTGGAAACTCTTCACACTGTGCTGCTCTCCTTCAACGATACAGACATTTTTTATTACTTCCGAGTTCAGTCGTGTCATACATTAGGTCACGTGTGAGGCTGAGCGGATGGAGCAGTATTGAGCCAGGGTGTTATCCCTTTAGTGAATTTGCAAACATGAAATGCAGCAGGGCATTCTGGGATGGACCTGATTTGTCAATATATTAACGATTGTGCAAGCATCGATCATTAAATATTTGACTGCTGGTGGCAAGGTTTGTAATGATCACAAAATACAGGGTCAGAAAGCAATTTATGATTGAGTTTCTGAAAAAAAAAGTAAAAAATGCATGATATCGGTGGTTTGTCGCACGTGCAGTGTATAAAATTGATTGTGGAGTCGTGTGAACAGTAAGGGCACGTGGCGCCAGACCTGCACAAGAGAGATTCACCTAAGTAACGGATCCTATATTAAACTAAACCAAAATGATATTTATATGTTGTGTTGCGGAGCAGATGGGGGATGAGGGGGAGCAGAAGCATTCTTCCAACATTGTATTAATATTGTGCTCTTTGTGCTCGACCACCAGACCTGATGAACGGCATGTACCGCGTGGAGAGCGACAACAGCGTCGACGCCGACGAGCCGATCATGAAACACATGATGGAAGGAGGGGTCACCATCCTGAAGCAGATGGAACGCAAGCGCCGGGTGAGCTTCCTTTGGGAAGACTGTACGGTCTTGTGCCAGTGTTATTTTACACATGTATAGTTTTACATTTTATTTCTACACATGTATAGTTTTACATTTCATTGTACGTATGCATATTCTTATAGTTTATTTCTCCGAATGTATTTTTTTTTTTTTTTACATTTTAAGTGTGCGTTGGGGCATGTTGAGAGATAAACTGAACAGAATATTTCAGTCAGACCTTAACTGGTTCACTCAGGTTTGTCTGACAACTGTCTCAGAACCGTCAGGAAGCTTTGTCATTTCTGATTTCAGCCTCCACCAGTCGAACCTACTCGGTATAATTTTCCAGTCAAGCGAATTTTGGTGACCAGGGACCCCAAAGATCGCTCAGTAGCCGGTATGATCATTTAGTTCTTCACTGTGAAATATCTTCATATTAATTTGCATTGTATATTTACCCACTACTAGCAAACACTCTTAAAACTTGAAGCTTCGGTTGTTTTGAGATTTGTTTCTTGTTGGAATCTTTTATTTGACATGTAGCTTTTAATGTTTGTGTTGTTCTTATGTTTTAATATATCATTGTGTCCAGAAGACAGTCCCACTGCTGTGGTACAACAGTCTACAAAAGTTATTATTATTATTATTATTATTATTATTATTATTATTATTATTATTATTATTATTATTATTATTATTCCATAAGACATTGTAGCGAGATACCCAGTCAGAATTAGAGGATTGCAAAATTAAATCAGGAAAATTATTAACTCACTTGTGTGTGACTGTGTGGCCCGTGTTTAGTATAGCTGCTGTTTATCCTTTAGAAGTTATATTTTCCTTGGGTGGTTCCTTCAACAGGTAATGGTATCGGCATGAAAATAGTCGGTGGAAAAGAGATTTCGGGTACCTCAGAAACGGGTGCGTTTGTAACAGCTATCTACCCGGGCCTCATCGCTGATCAGCTGCACGGGGAACTGGAAGTCGGTAAGTGAAGTCTGTGTATGATATCATCCATACATGACACCATCATATGTACATAACACTTCCTTCTGCCCATAATAACACTGCTGTATGTACATAGCACTTGTCAGTACTTAACACTATCATACATAATATAATTGGCCGTTTGTAACATTAGTTCCTGAACCCTAACACTATCATCTTAATATAATATAATAATCACAATGTGTGTGTTTGTCCGTGTGTGTGTGATGTAGGTGACCAGGTGCTTGAGTGGAATGGCATAAAGCTAACTGGGAAGACCTATGAAGAGGTTCAGCAGATTATCACACAGACTAATGGCGAGATTGAACTGGTTGTCAGAGCGTGAGTACACAGTGCTTAATATTCTAATATAATATTAATTTGCTGTATATATTGCTCTAACACTAGAGTATAAAATTAATTTCGATACATATTGCTCTAATACTCTAGTATACTATTAATTTGCTGTACATAATGTACTAATCCAAGATTATAACTTGCTGCGCATTGTTCTTATACTAAAGTGTGGTATAATAATTTTCTGTACTTGGTGGTCTAATACCTTAGTATGGTTATTAACTTGCTGTACATAGTGCTTTAATACTATAGTATAAACTAGAATATGATTAATTTTTTTATTACATATTACGAACAGCACGGTACGAATTCCTCTCTCACTCTCATGATTATGGATTTTCTTATTTGTTTTCTCGATCATATCAGTTAAATGTCAAAAATCGTTCTTGTGTTGATAAAATGTCGCTGTGGCTATTATAACAAGTCCACAAGGATATCGATAGGTCAACAGCTTTGTTTTACTTTATCGCAAAATGCTCTTCGACCTGACCATTTGTTTCTTTGGGCAGACAATCCAGTTCTGTGTCCGAGGAGACGAACGTGAAACAGGTGGAGAGTTGTCACTCCTCTTATGACAACCTGCCTGCCTATGAAGAAGTTGGTGAGATGATTTATCCTGTTTGCCTCTTCGGTTAATTTCCGGGTTCTTGATATTGGTTACTGTGACCAGGCCTGACGAGAGGGGGGGACAGGGGGGTCTGGTGTACCCGGGCCCGCGGCTGTCAAGGGGGCCCGGCCTTGGTCAGTGGATTTTTTTTTACATTATATACTGGGAAAATAATTTACGATTACAAGTACAAGGGGCCCGGAGAGGCCGTCTGTCCCGGGGCCCGGGCTGGCTCTCGGCGGCCATGACTGTGACAACGGTGGAAAAGGAAGTCTATGTCTGGAGCTCGCACTCGTTGCCTTGAGCGAGAGAAAAATGATAGGTGATACAGGAATTGTATTTAACGAAGAGAAAAAGAAAGAAAGAAGAAAGATGAGTGTTGTGAGAAGATGAAAGTTAAAGGAGCATACCCGGAAGTATGACGTATGCCATGTGTCGATTGGTTGCAGTGAAGGACCTAAGGGCGACTTCCAGCTCTCGGCAGGGTGTTGACCCCCGTCTGCTGGCCGCCCAGCTAGAAGAGATCCAGGAGGCGGCCTCCCCAGCTGAGCAGTCGCCGTCGTCGTCGCAGCAAGGCCCTCCGACACCCTCCATGTCGTCCCCATGCAGCACCCCTCGTTCAGACCCCACGTCCACATCGTCGGACAAGCAGCGCCCCTCCGGAGGCCGACACACCCCCGACCGGCGGGACCGAGATCGCATCGATCGGCGCGGGGGAAGCAGCGGGGGCAGCTCCGGGGGCACTGAGAAACACCACCGCAGGAGCACGCGTCACCATAGAGACAGCGAGAGAGAGAGGGAGCGGGACAGCGAGCGAGGAGAGAGAGACAGGAGCGAGCGAGATTTCAACGATGCGAGAGACAGAGACCGCGGCGAGCGAGAGGAGCTCTTCGTCGGCGAGAGACAAAGGCACGCCCACCGCGCGACATCGCGAACGGGGGGAGCGAGACAGAGACAGACAACATCGCGACAGCGTCCCTGACAGGGAGACGACACCTACAAACAATAACAACAATAACAATAATAATAACGCCAGGCAGCAAGAGCGACCGTACGCGCTGCCCTCGGATGGGTCGGAGGAGAGCGCCCAGCCCCTGAGCAGCGCCTGCACCAGTACCGCATCCTCCCTTGCTGCCGCCACGGCCCAGACCTCCAGCACCAGCACCAGTACCAGCACGACGGCCACCGCCATCGGCGCCGATATGCAGGGCAACGAGCGACGCCGGAATGCGGCTCCCGCCTCCCCTGAGCTCGCTCCCCGCTCCCGACACCGTCCAAGAAAAACAAACATGCAGTCACAAAGGATAAGGCCAATGTAACTTTGTCTTCTTGTCCTTCTCTTCTTCTTGTCTTCCTGTCCTTCTCTTGTCCTTTCTTTCTTTTGTTCCTTCTTTTTTTCCGGGTCTTTGTGTAATTTTTTTCTTTATTTTAAAAAACTCACTTAATCCTGTTATAAAATAGAACGCATAATCTGTTTTCAAACCGTCACCCATCGAACTCGCATTTGGTTAGCTAGGTTTGCACTAGTTGAACAGATGTCAATTCCACGTGCAGGCTGTTTTTAAGTATGTAATTTCATTAAATTAAGGGCCAGTCTGAAAATTATTGTTGAAGGATCGTTTAACAGGTCCGTTGATTGAAGAATGCATGATGTATGCTTCCTTTTTTTTTTTTTTCAGGTGCCTGTTCCCATGAGGCCAGAAGACAAAGGATTAGGAGCCATACAGGTAAGCTTCTTATAAAGCACAGAGCTCGATTCCGCATAAATGCACTTCAAAACATCGACATTTGGTTGTAGATGTATATTTGAAAAACATTTTCTAGAATTTTTGATTGCAACTGAAGGTGGAACTGTGTAAATTTAACTGATGAAGATTCAAGGTATATTGAAGTTGTTTTTCAAGTTTTCATGTGTGACAACAGTTGCAGCTCAGCCACGACGACTACGACAACACCCTCAACGTTCACGTCATTCAGGCCGTTAATCTCCGGCCACGTGACATCAACGGCCTGTCGGATCCCTTCGTGAAAGTGTATCTTCTGCCAGGACGAGGGTAGGAGCAGCTAGAGTTACTTAGACTGCGACTTTTATCTCCTCTGTCTTTATTTGCCTTGTATTTGCTTGTCATTCCCATCGAAGTTTACTTTGTATGATAATATTTAACACTTTCTTCTCTTCTCTCGTCCTTCTCAGTTTCCGCTTCCTCTTTCTCTCGGTCCTGTTTTCTTATTGCATCCCTTTGTCGTGTCCCTTGTTTAATTTTGTCCAAGCGATGATTTAACCAGCAACAACCACACTTCGTCCTCCCGTGGGCTCTATTTTAACGCCTGCAGTCTATCCTCCCGCAGGCCTGAGAACAAGAGGCGGACCAAGCACATCCCAAGAACACTTAATCCCGAGTGGCACCAGACGCTGGTGTTCCAGGATGTTGCTAGGGGGGAGCTGCAGAACAAAGTGTTGGAACTGACCGTCTGGGACTACGACAGGTTCAAGGCCAATGACTTCCTCGGGGAGCTTGTTCTAGAATTGTCAGGTAGGTAACCTCACTACCACAGCATAATTCTTGTAGTTATTAGTTTGTTGTCACTGTTTCATCTGAAGTTTCATGTGCGATTCTTTTTTGTTTTTTTTTCTGATTAAAAAAAATTGTTACCATTATATTGATTGTTATTTGTTTTCTTCCAAATCTTACTCTTAGTCTTAAATAGACTCCAGATTTGAAATTAATATTTAAAAATAAACTTTTAGAAGTTACCTTTTGCTTTCCGAGGGTTAACAGAGCAGCTTTCTGTCGTCTAATTAAATATGCACATTTCTTTAGAGCGGCGCGTGCTAGGATGATGTTTGCCTCGTGCACTAATAACAGTCGAATTCTATTTTCAGAGTTTGGTTTCCTTGACAACAAGCCCCATTGGTACCCTCTTCGCGAACACGTCATCATACAAAGTTTTGAACTCCCCAAATCCTCAGTGCCCCCACCTTTAACCTCCACAGCAGATTCAAAGATGAAGAGCAAGTCCCCAAGACATGGCAAACGACAGGGTGCCTCTGCCACGGTACTTTTACTCATCCTTTGGTGTATCTTTGATTAGTTGTCTTTTCTTACTGTTTTGTATTATGTCTCAGTCAACGGGATCCCTCTGTTTTCACGACATCCGTTCCCTTTTTTAAAACTTATTTAAGAACTCAAAAACGAAAGACTTTACACCTTGCAGGATGTTAGAAGAATTAGTTGTGGGGAAAGGTGTAGGTAGACAGGTCCTAAGGATATCATACAAAGAGGAAGATTAATATGTGTTGACTGACTTCCAGAGGCTGAGCGAGACTTCCGGAAGTGGTGTCGATATTGGTCCCCGCAGGCGGTCCATGGAAACGCTGGCAAACCCAGACCAAAACAGTGAGTCCTTCCTCTTTGTCAGACCACACAAAGGAACCTTGTTAACTTCGCTCAAACGCAGTCTCTGTTGCTTTCATTCTGCTTCGTGCAAAGTATGACTGCCAAGTGAAAAACCAGAAATCATTTGAGACACAAGTGAAAATATTATTGTAGAGCAGTTAACTTAGACAGGTATCTTGTTTTTTAATCTTTTAAAAGGGTGTCTTTCTGAAGCCCTAATGTCTGTCGATGATATGAAAGGAATAATGTGGAAAGAGATAACAAATGTCATGAAACTGGTTAACTGGCTGACAAAATTCAAACGAGAGATAGTCTCCTGTTGAACTATTATTGTTTAATGCAAAAGAAGTAATGATATCACGACTGGCGTATAACATTTATCATTCAGATTTTTCACTTTCTGCACAGACACCCCTGTTGTCTTAGTGCGTCACTTCCTGTCGTCATTTATGTCTTGTTTCCGCTTCCTGCACCATAGACAGGTAGACAACTCTTTCATCTCTGATTGCACGTGGTTACGTCCCTTACGTCGTCAGCGTCGTTTTTCCTTATTCAACATTTTTTCTGTGTTTTTTAACGACATGAACTGTTTGGTTCTCCTTTCTTGTTTAGTCGCTTTCAAATATGATTTGCAGATTTGCAAGCTTCATTTAAAAAAAAAAAATGGTTCGGCGTTTCTTCGCGTCATTTTTAGCACATTGTGGCGATCATGACGTGAGCCCGCATGTTTATTTTCTCGCAATCTGGCGATCATGACGAGATTTTTTAAATACCACGTGACCACTTCAGCCCAAATAAGGCAATCGTGAAAAGAAATTATGTCAGCATCATGTGGTTTATTATAAGCACAATATTTGCGATCATTAGGAAGACGCTAGGCGATTGAGTCAGATGACAATGTCGAGCAATAAACTTCGAAGTCGAAGCTGGTTTCAGACCCAACGATGTCCAAAGTCTCTTTGTTTTCTGGTGATACGACTGTGTCAGAGATGAAACTTGGGTTTGTCTATTGCATGTTTACTAAGCGCGTTTCTAGAACTCAGTGTTGAGTGGTACCAGCGTCTCTTCTTTTAACAGAAAACTTGGTGTTGAGTGGTACCAGACTCGCGGGAAACTTGTGTCTTTGTGTTTATCCCCCGTCCTTCTTTTCCCCACTCCCAAACCTCTTTCCTAGGTCCCTTTTTTTCAAATCCGCCGGCGGCAAAGTGCAGTGAAAAAATTGCATAGAACTGGCATTCAGTTTTTTTTTCCCATTTATTATTATTATTATTTATGCTAGTACTGTTCGTGTAAACATGTACTTGCTTGACAAGAATGCAGAAACAACCATTTGCAGTCCTAGTTGATTTTCCTGTGACAATCTGGCATGCATCATAGATCAGAGTACCACACAGTTTAGTTTGAGTTTTGCCTGTACACTGTTCTTTTTTGATCTTCCATAACGACCAAACGTGAAACTTTGTCTGTCAAACGGCAAATGAAAAAGTGTAACTACATTTTACCCATTCGTTTGATGTCTCTTTGGGTACGTGGTATTTTGGGTTGCGTTCAGTGAATTACGATGTTACCTGAGTTAATCCCTGTATACTAATAATTTATCATTAGTGCTCACCTTTGTTGACTGTCTCTGTAGCTATTGTTAGATGTTAGCAGAATACTGGTCAGACCACAACAATGATTTGAAGGTAAACTTGCGATTCCTATACAGTACAAATAAATGTACTAAAAAATTCAGATGTGTATAAATAATTACCTTGGATGATCAATTTTTAAAAGTTATTTTTGCCATTTGGAAAAGTAGGGCATTGTCTGTTATATGAAATTGTGGAGTCTACAAGTGTTGTAGGGAGGGGGAGGAGAGTAGGGTTGTATGGCACCCAGAGTTCGGGCGTAGATCAGTTCCATGGCATGAATGATGGCGCTAGAGGTTGTGACACGTGACTTGCACTGATAAGGTCACGTGACTGGCCTATTTCAGCAGCAGTCGCCGGCCCTCGGGAGCAGCTTGGGCGGCAGACTGCCTCGGCCACGAATTCGCCGGCCCCTCGACGAAAGCCTCGAGACCCTAAGTCTCCTGTCAAGGCCAGATCTAACGGTACTGCATGCATACACGCGCCGCGCATACACACACACACAAAGACACACACAGAGACAGGATTCTAGTGAAAGATAATTATCTAAATTACGCAGCATGTGCAATGAGCTGAAGTATAATAATTGTATCATGTCGTATTGTGCTGACGTGTAGCTAAAATAAAAATTGCTTTGCTGTGCAGGATTTACATGCATTCTTTTTTTTTTTTTTTTTTTTTTTTTTACTTTAGACAGAAAAGAAAGCAATTTAGCTGTATCATTATCTTCACCTGCTGGTAATGGTGGGGTTGGTGATGATGATGATGATGTATTTTTCCCTTCGTCTTCTCCTTCGTTTATGATTCTATAACCGCTCATAGATACTTATTCCTTCTTTCTATGTCCTTAGATACACGAATTTGTTCGAAAACCGTTTGCTCTCTTTTCCAGGATTGCTGTATAGATGGTGAGTGTACCTTGTCGACTGCTTACAATGGGCAACATTAGTTTATCCTTCCTGATTGACAGAGTTATGGCCCTTAGCGCTGTCTTTTAGCTTCCTTTCAACGTCTTTGTCCTGACTTTTTTTCGTCTTGTTCTTGTGTACGGTTAATTTATTTCAGTTTCGTGTGTTTATCTAGGCTAAGAACTTAAAAATATCAGTATATTGAATTTTGGGGAAGCCGATAGCTGAGTGGTTAGAGCGCTGGCGTCCGAACTGAGAGCGCACTGGTTCAATGCCTGATTAGCGCAACAAACTTCTCCAGTCGACCCAGCTGGCGGGAATGGGTACCTGACTCCATAAATTGTTGGGGAAGGTAAGGCAGAGAGGGAGAGGAGATGGGCCCGAGTAAAGGTTAGGGGGTGAACTTTACCTTATATTTAATTTGTGTATGTGTGTGTGAGAGAGAGAGAGATCAGAATTTCATGAGCGTATCATAAGACTAATGACTACTTTCTCTTATTAAAAAATCTGCTTAATTAAAAAATCAAAATTGATGGGTTTGTTTGGGGTTTTTTTCCCTTTCTCTCTTTTTCCAGACTGAAACGCAGGCGTTGAGACCTGAGTAGTATTTTGAGAGGGAAGAAAAGGACCCCAGTGCGTCACTTCCTGTTGAACTGTTGCTTCTGGATGTACACGGTTACTGAATGTCCAGCAAATGAGGTGGAGCAAGATGCAAAGACGACTGCGCTACAGCATGTCGGTTTGTTCGGTCGGTCCCCCACAAACAACCCTATCCGACATGAACAAGAAGAACAAGAGAAAAAGTATTTTAAAAAACAGAAAGAAGGCAACGTATGAAAGTGAAAGAAATTGAGAGAGAAGACGGGCAAACTGAAGAAGGGAGAAATGTAAGTTACGCATGTAAACAACAGGAATGGAGTACCTATAAGAAAAAAGAAGTAGAAGGTAAAAAAAAAAACTACAGGGCTCTGCTGAAAACTTTGAAAATACGTTGCGAATGTGTGAATAAGGGAAAGATTAGAATTTGTAAAAGAACTGCCAGTGGCCAGTCACAGAATTCTCCAATACATCAAGTACTATGTTAAAGACGTGTTACGGTTACCAGCGGCTACTGCAGAAACAGGTAAGATAAACTTTGCGACAATGATGCTCAAACTAAAAGCTAGCAGGCTTTACTTTTTGACTCTCTTGACGGTTAAATGATTCATGTCACGGATGAATCGTGAAAGCTGCCATGTCGGCCGTTGTTGGGGACGACTCTTGAAAAGCGGAATTGACATGACGTGTACTCGAGCATGTGAGAAGGATGTGTCTATCCAGGGTATCTCTTCTTATAGGGTCATCAGAAGGAGAATATTAAACACAGACATGCACTGAGAAAAATTAAGCCCTCTGTTGGCCGATCGTAATGTTCGTCAGAAAAAGTTCAGAGGTCACTCAAAGCTTTTCGAAAAATCGAAATACCAGCCGAAGAACTTTGAAGACACTTTTGCAAACCCTTGGAAATCTCTGTGGTGATGAGTTGCTTTGTTCTTTTATTTAATTTTTTAATTTACTTTTTTGGTACGGTAGTGGGGTGGGGATGGAGTATTCTCTTCCTCCCTCTTCGACATAAGAGCGCCGTTTTCGGTCACAGAGATAGACATCAGGGGCAGTGCAACTGTTGCTGAGAGAATATGGTCAACTGAAGGGACCTGCTATGGCGTCTGTTCCCAAAGCTAACCGCCGCAAGAGCCAACCATCTTGGTCAACTGTAGTCTGTACACGGGTACGTGTAAAAATTAAAATGTGAACCATCGTTTGAAGTGATCCCACCGGCACTCTGGCATTAGGTTTTTCTTGTTCGTCCTTAGTAGTGTGCTGACTGTTGCTTCCAAACCCTCAGAATCTCTCATCACATAAGGTGGCGCCGTGTTTGTCCGGAAAAGTGGGCTGCTGGCACTCACTCAGCGCGTGACTAGTGTTCACAGTATCTGGTACAGTGGATTAATCTTTTCTCCAGATGATTAAGAATGGTGGTAGATGTCTTAGACTGACATCAGATGATAAAGTGGAGGCACTTGTCTGCGAATGACGCTGGACTATATTCATCTTCTTCACCAGATGGCGACACCATGCTGTCAACAGGAGTAACATCGCAGACGGTGTGATGCTTGTACTTCTTTGATAATCTAGACTGTGTCCAGAAAATTCGCATGATCTTCGTAGTCCTGCTTTGCGGTCAGCATAGCGAGGACAGACATTGACTGGGACTTTGTGTAAACTGAATCTGGGAACTGACGAAGTCCGTGCAGGTGACCTTATGTCACCAATTGTTCGCGTACAATCTGAGCCACAAGCCAGAAGGATGGTGAGACAGATCATTGCAATACTTCCAGAACTTTGTGTACGTGCTTAAAAAAGCAATTTTGTGACATTTAAAACATGCCTTCAATTAACTCTGTACTTTCAGAGGAACGTTGATTTTCCTGTTCATGAGCTCAGATACTTTGTTACAAAAGTCAGTCGGAACACATCTGTAGATATTATTTCAGGTACATCACCTTCCAGTGCAGTGTTGTGGGTGTTCTGCGATTATTAAACCGTTGGGCCTAAGACCGTTTCACTGATTTGATCATGCAAATATAGTGTATGTGCTGTAGACTCTGACAGTTTTGTTTTAAAGCACTGTTTACGAGAGAAATTCAGTCTTATTGTCTCGTGTAGCTGTTGATGAAATCTTGTCACATTTTTTTCATAGTGCATTGAACATCGTGTCTTTATCTGTGATAACACTGCCGTGAAAAAACATTCCTGTAACTTTAACATTACATTCCTGTAACTTCTAACATCACATCAACGCTTCAGTTTTGGGTTTCAAACTGATCATTGACATTTTCTGTTCACTGCTGTTATTCTTGTGTTTCTGAACATGCAAGCCACTGATTTTTATTTCCACGCTGTCTTCTCGTCAAGGTTGATTAAGGAATTTTCCAACATGTCACGTATGTAGTACGTGTTAATTAACCGTCTTAACGTTGTGGGTTGACCTTGACCTTCCAAAATGTTGACCAGATCGTGGACGGGAACGAGGCAACCAGCATCTTGAGGTGATCGTGATATGATGATATGAGAGTTTTTCTAATCAACTTTGTTCTTGTTAATGTGTTCTTGCAATTTCGCAGTGTTGTGACCACAAAAGAGAACGTTAGAATCTTTTGTTTAAGCATTATTATTATTATCATCATCATCATCATCATCATCATACTACTACTACAATACACTTACATAACGCAATTTTTATGAAACATGCAATTGCGCTTTTACAATACCAAAACAGGCACTAAAAAGTCAATCTAACAGCGTTCAAAAATAAATATAGGTACATATGCCAATGTATGGTTATAGTTGTATATATACATCAAATGTTGCACTTGCGTGTCTTTCCTGCATGATCCAATCTCTTGTCGTCTTAACTGACTTCTAGATCCTAGAGTTTGGTTGCTTGTGCAGAGCGTGGGTCTGTGAATGTCGGGAAATCCTTCACGCACACAAAATGTTTCCTAATATCGGTCCACGGGCGGCAAAACTCTAGCCAGTTTTCCATAGACGCAGCTTGAGTTACTTCCCTTACGCTGAATGTTGAGCGTTACTTCTGGCAGACGTCGGTCGCACCGAGTAGATATTGGCAGAGGTTAAAACAGACTGGGGCAGGTCGGTAAATGTCAGCAGGCAGTGCATTCGTACACGACTGAGATATCAAAGTTTCTCATGCCTTTTTTCTGACTTGCTGTAAATAGTTGCTGGAGAAAATCCGACGTTGTGCAACATCTGTGACTATTGTCATCTCCGCAGTACCGATAGATAATCCTTTTGTAGTATTTATATGTGCAATTTCTTATCTAGTCATTTAGAGTACACATTAAGTTAAAATATGAACTTTTTTCCGGAAATCTGGCTCGAGACCATTACGTTTTGGTTGTGCATATGAGGATGAACTAGAGCTCAATTATAGCTGTAGAAATATAGCTGTCTGAACATTTGTGCAGAAACCCTTGAGCAAAATAAAGAATCTAATAGTTAAATTTGTCCTGTGTTTTAAAGTATTACTTCTTGCAACGTTTAGATGTAAATGTATAGGGTTTATTTTATTTTCAAAATAAATGTTGTGCCTAAACTCCCTTTTCCACTACCGCGGCTCCCGCAAACAACCATGAACACATTACATTGTTCATTTATAGTCATGAAACATTTTAATTTGTCCTTTCCTTTTCAAAAGATTTTTTACCTCTCGATGTCGGAACCTTTTAAAAATAACACTATTTGCGTCGGCATGTATTTGATATGGCAAGTACAGGCTGCAAACCCAATACGGCGATTCCATGCCCCATGCCTGTAGCTTACCATAAATTGTTAATATTAACTTAACTTTGCAATACAACATAACAGACACACATATATATTATAAATAAGAATATATGTACATGAAAAGATGCAGCAATGTGTATTATATAATATTAAATTGCACCTATTGTGATCATCAACTTGTAAAGTGGAATTTCGTATTCAAAAGGCATATGCGAAAAAATAGTGCTTGTAATTCAGTCCCTCGTGCTTTTTATTTTAAGTGTTGCGTAGAAACATAGCTCGTCTAAGATTTAATTCACAAGTTGCAGAGTCAATGGAAATTCATGAGCATTCGTGCATCGTTAATCAAAGTTTGACTTTCCTCTCATAACGTTAAACGTTTTGTGATTCTTCAAAAACTTATTGAAATATTACAGATGTTGAGTGTTATTTCCAGTCTAATGTGCTGATAGTCTTTCATGCTACGGCCGTTACAAGCCTGCTTCATGTTTGCGGTGACATGGAAAGACTATAGCCACGTGACGTGCATGCTGGACCCTTCACGCAATTTGGGCGCCATTGGTGGCTTGCTACAGCGTGCAGTGGGGTGGAATTCTTTGTAAAAAGTTCTTCCTCCACAGTTGAACTGAAGTGGTGTACCGACCACAGAGTTTTGTTTTGTTTTTTGTTTGTTTTGGGGTTTTTTTGGTTTTGTTTTTATATATACCTAGGTGGGGGAGAGGGTTTCGGGTAGAGCTAGCTAAAAGTGTGGGTCATGTCCCTCCTCCATGTCATCAGTTAAATTTATGCTCATTATGTAGAACATAATTCAAAGTGGACTTTAAAAAACTTTCACTCCTGTTTTCCAAGGTGAATAATTATCAGTGAGAGCAAATCCTAGGTCAACATATAAGAGTGTCTGCTGTTCCATTCATCTATGAAATTAATGTTAATATGAAAAAGCAAAAAAAGCAAGTTATTCGAAATGAATTTTAAACAGGTTTTAATACAAAACTCTCAGATCGTATTTAAAACACTCTTTTAAATATAAGATAAGTCACATAACTTAAAAGTAAATCGCATAAGTTGTTAAAACAACTCATTCGAACATCTTGGTTTGTTTTTTTTTTTTTTTTAAGTGATAGATTGGTCTCAGATCAATGCCATAATCCTTGTGGATCCTTGTTGCGAAACTATCATCATTTTTAAATATCTTCATAAATAATGGTGGGTTTAAAAAAAATGAACAAGAGTTGCAAGTCTGTGCATGAATACATGTACGACTTGCTTTCTACTCGTTTGATCTTCTTTGTAGAACGCTGCGCAACCACTCAATTCAAAAAATGCCAAGAACTCTGGTCCATTATTTGTTACAAATGTTGATGGTCAAATCCTTCTGAAACTGCTCAAGCTGATTGATATTTTCAGTCTTTTTTTAATTTCAAATGTCTAAGTCGTAGCATGAACAACTGCTACTGCCGTAGAGATGGTAAAATATTCACATACATTTGTGAAAATTTGACACCCTTGCCTGATGAAACAAGCCGTCTACAAATATATACAGAAAGAAGCAGGGTGTCGATGTTTGTTTATTTTTTGGTTCATTGTAGTTGGTGTTGTAAAACAGCTACCAATTCTTAAACTCCAAGCTTCATACTTGCGATCTAATGTTAAAAAAATGTTGGTCATCTATCTTGTTGGATTTTTAGTCCCTTCACGATCCATTGTAGCAGCCTGCAACTGGGTCTCTACCACAGCTTATTTGTCAGTGTATGATATAGAAGCTGGATGTAATACAAACTTGAGCAAAATGGTTGTGTGCAGAGATGCAAGAAAAACAAAAATTGTTTCTCCAGGATGGATGGTTTACAATACACTAATATATATCCCAGACCAGTGTTTTGTTTCTTGTGCCAAGAGGATGGAATGAGTACACGTTAATTACTGTAAAGCTGTTGAAGGCCAATGCCAAAAATTGCGAGATTTGTGAGTATGCAGCAAAGGGTTACATCTCTTTACAGCACAAGCTCACATTGCCAAATGAAGCAGCCAGAGCAAGAAGTGACATCAGTAGTGATACTTTGTTAATATTATAATAAACGCACTCCTATGAAGAGTGATCTTTCGCGCTAAGAATCGAGACATGGCAACATACGAGAGAGAACATATAAACAGTACCGATGATAACAATATTACGTATATACACAGAGGAACCAATAAAGACTAGGGTGTTCGCGATTTTGCAAATGTATGTGGCTGATATGGATATGGAATGACTCAGTACTTTGTGAATTGTTTTGTCAACACACATGGTTCTTACACGACTGCAATTCTTTCAACGAAAATTACACCACCGCAAACTTAACTCAAAGAAATTGAACGAAGACCACACAAGCATGACAAGTGAATACTTTATTTCACTAGACGAACTGATAGGAATGACTGACAACGATAGTAAGAGGAACAGCAAATCCCTGCTGGCACTACTATTCTCTCAGTACTGACTAAGCAGAGGCGCACTGGCTATAAACTATGCAACATGTTATTCACTAAGTTCCCCTTTCACAAGACATTTCCAACGCTTTATGTTTTCTTGATGATGTGACAGAAGCCATCAAATCAGTTTCTTGCCGATACAATGCATTGACAAGGTGGACCCCACAACATGTTTTTCAAGCAGCAAGTCTATGCAGTGATCATAAGAACACAGCAGTGGTGGTCTATTTAGTCCTCAAGTTTACACTTGCTCAAGAGTTGCTTTCATCATGATCTAACTAGAACATGTGTATCAAATGAAGTGTTTCCTCAAGGTCTGCGTAGTAAGAACTTGTAAACGTTTTTAAGTGTTAACTGTTAGCAGCAAGGAGGAAAGATTTACAGTGAACTAGGAAAAAGACACAGAAGCTAAAAGGACTACACTAAATCAAATCTATATCAAACAGTTATTACTACAAAGTAAAAAAACACACACACACACAATAAACAGTTAACCATTCTGGCCATCAAAGTATTTCCAGATTAAGGGAAAACAAACAAAAAACCCTTGTTTAACACATTATAAAAATTTACACATGCACTCAATTAAAAGATTTAACATACATTAAAAGAGTAATTTTATGTTTATGGTCTTCAATGAACATACAAGTATTTTATTTAAACAAAAATAAAAGACAAAAAAGTTTGCAAACAGGCTACACAAAAATACAATTAAAATCCTTAACCCAGTTTGCAAACATTTCCGAAAGATAGGCTGTTTCACCTGCTCCCTGCAACCATAGTTGTTCAAGTTGTTTTGCCCAAGCACCATTTCCGAGATTAGATAATGATCAGGAAGGTTCGATAATAAAGGAAATTTTTTTCCCCGCGACATTTCATGTGCACCTCAAATTTAACAACTTTATATTATAAAATGTTTCAGAACCTGATTACCACGCTTATATATAACTGAAAGTGTGTTCAACTATACTCCCTATAGCAACTTCATCTTTAATAGAACCAACAGTCTTTCCAGCAGGATTGCTGTCGCTATTTTCACAATCGTAATTGGGGGGGAAAACATGATCACCACACCCAAGAACCCTATGATTTTTGACAAGATTTTTGTGATCTGATATAACAAAAAATCTGAACCCGGTGAACTTGAAACTAAAGTGCAAATGCGTAATAAAGAGTTAAAAAGTAGAATAAGCATTCAGAGCATGGTAGAAGCCAGCAGTGGTGACTAGTGGATAATGAAATTATTTGCAAAAAAATTACTTATACAGAAAAGCATGCGGGCAGTCATAGCGTGAAGCACAAAGGATCAGTGCATGTAAACATTGAAGATTAAAAATGTAAACATATACTGTTCTGTTAGTAACACAGTACCGCTAAATTAGAAATACATTACCTGAAGATTTTGTCTTGCGTGGTGTCGTGAGAAAGAGTGTGTTGTGCCGGTGAAAGATGGAGAAATATTTTGGGAAGACTAAGGATGAGATGAAGGATGGAATGAGATATGGTGTTGATGAGCCCAAAGATGCTGACATAGTTGGGTGTGTAGTTCACTGTCTGGTTTTGTGCTGAGAGTGGGAGGTGCTTGTAAACTCCAGCTTGTGGACTCAACATGGAACCGGATTGGTGTCTGAATAAAAATATTTTCAGTCCCAACGAGTGCATTGGAGTAGCAGAAGTAAAATAATTGAGCTTGCAACGCCTATCATGAAAAAAAAGCATAGAGCCAGGCCAAAACTAGGTGGGAGGAGGGGGGAGAGTAGATGGATATTCAATGCGGCAGATCCCATGATGCTCTCCGGCGCTTTTCCGTGGAGTTTTCAGGGCTAGAGTGGTTTACAATTAATGTAGCGTACATCCTCTAACAAAACTTTTAGCCTTTGGGGTAAAACTCTTCCTTATTATGGAGAGAATTCAGTTGTGCACACCTATTTTGTAGGAAACTATAAACTTTTAAAAGGTATTGCTTATGATTGTTACTCCCTTTGAGTTTCGTTGCATAATTAATAGTTCATCTCTTCACAGGTATCTGTGGCTCTCTGGTTTGCATCGTGCTTTTACTCAACTTCTAAGAATTTGATGCATGTTTTAAGCACTTTAAGCTCTTAAGAATGTATGTAACTATGGATGCTAGTTGTGTTCAAGCCGAAAGTAGCGTACCAGAACCAAATTTCTACACCATACAGGGAAAGCTTAAATGTGCATAGTCATTAGTGGTCTATTTTTTGTCCTGTTGTGCTGTTTGTCTAAACCATGTATGCCAAAATGTTTATACTTGACGCTTTCCAAATTTTATGTGAATATGACTTGATTGCAGTTGTGGGATATATATAGAGCCTTTGGTCCATTTACTTTAAATTGGCTAAAATATTTTTGCTTTTGGTTAAACATCAAATGAAGCAGATACACATCAAGATTGCATTTAAAGAAAAAGTGTCTTTACATTCATGGTTGGCTATTTGCTTTTAACTTAGTTACTGTTACTATCTTACTTCAAATTGGGGCATGTCATGATAAGCTGCATTCTTTGCTGAAATGTATGTCAATAAGTTTATGTTTGCAGAACAAACAAGTTAGCAATTGATTATACATAATAGGTTTTCCCCAATGTGTTAGATCAAAATGTTAGTTGTCTTGTGACTTACCCTTCTTTGGCCGCTCGGCCTTTGCTAGTTGGCTGGAGATGGTTGATCTTTGGCTTTTTTTCTTCTGCTCGCTTGGCTTTCTAATATATCCAACACCGATAATATTTAGATAGATGTTTTGTTTTTCTAGCATCAGCAGCTATAACAAAAATTACAGAACAAAAGCTGAATGATCTGGCAGGTTTAACTGCAATAAGTCCCATAACTTTTCATTTCAATACTATGAGCATTTGTTGGATGGGACCTTCAATTGTAAAAAGTAGTTGCACATGTCTATCCATCTGTACCTTAAGCAATAATCTTGTTACAAACATTTTCTATAATATCCAAACACTGGACCAGAAGGAACTAGTTTAGGTTTTTTTTGAAAGGAGGGGAGCGGGCAGACATGGGCATATAACTAAACATGTTTTTTTATGGCTTTGGTAGAGAAACGACTTACAAGTGTGGCGAACATGTTATTTAGGAAGATATTATTTTCAAGCATTTGATAGTGACAGATGGAATATTTTAAAATAATAAGTGTGCGCTGCAGAATATGGAATGGTGAGTGGCAATCATGTGCACGCTGTGCATAATCGAATCTACTCAGCATCGGGAGGTCCGTCTCTTCTTTCGAAGTTCCTGAAAAGACAAAACAGGGAAAAAGTAGCCACATTTACCACTCATGCTAGTCTTGTCTCGGGATGTGGACCAGACGGAAGATCACACTAAATACAATCAGTCATTTTCTGGATGCTCAGACCAGAAAGACAAGAAAGCAAACATCGTTCTACTTGCTAGTCTTTTCCTAGGATGCAGTGAGACTGTAAAAAGACTGACAACAGCTGGCCAGGTAGGAAAAGAGGTTCCCAACGAACACTTTAAATAACCACAATTTGTCTTCACAGATTTCCTTAAACAAACACTCCTGTGAAACACTTTTAAGCAGGCTAAAATGAATGATGCATGTGATGAGACAATTAAAGAAATCCATCCTGTAACAACAAAGGAACAATGTTGACTTAAGGACATTAAAATTCTGACATCTTGAAAGGAGAGATTCAAAACAATAGAAATCTTTGTTTGAAAGAATTACCCAGTTTAGATAAAATGTCAAATTTTTGCAAGAAATTTTTTATCTGAAGTTGCAACTAGACAACATTCTACTACTCTGTAAACGTAATAAAGACACTTGGCAGAGACCAAACTAAAAAATGGTTTGAAATCCAAACACTGCCACAGTGCACAGAAAGCCATGCCAGCATGAGTGAACACATAAACCCTACTTTCAAATGGCCCAATATTTATGATTAAGATATAACCAGTAAAATTAGCCTTTTACTTATAAGGCCAAGGAAAATATGGTTGGTTAGTTAAATGCCTCATATAACAAGGCCAGCAAGCCAAAAACTGTCCCACATAGGCAAAAAAAAGTTGCCTTGCTAAAGCCATCAGAATACAAAAAAGTCACATAATCCACAGCATGTGCATGCACACGCACACATACAAAGTACTAAATATAAATGTAGGAGGCTGTGCAGGATCTTTGAGTCTGCAGACATAATGCTGCCTACAGTTGACTTTCTACACAAGACGTTTAAGATCATCTGTATGTGAATACCAAATGAACTCTCATTGATGGAATCAGGGTGGACAAAATTGGTCGCAAGAGAAAGAGGAGAAAAAAAAATTGCATTGCACCTAATAAATTAGTTTATACTTCTATAGTCCTTGCTTACAAAAATGTACAGTTCAGGAAACCTTTAATGTTTGACATACTAATTACATTGGATGGCTTATCAGATATCTAAGAAATATTTATTACCTTTGGTGGTTTAATCAGACTTTACTGAACCCTTGGCTTCACGGACCCTTTGGTGTTTTTGAAGGAGGCAGGTTTAGGGTGTAGAGTTGGTAGGTTCCTCCCACTGGACTCCTTTGCAGAGTTCTGTACACAAATGCAGATCAATCCCCAACTTTAAACAAATATTCTTTTCATAAATTTGGCATCGATTGGTTATTATATTGCGTGAAGTGTAGTTTCCCAAATTATTAAAACTTGGTTTATTGGTAAATCTGTCATTACATAAACTGAGGCTAAACTGTTTACAAACAAAAAAATGCTAAATTGCTACCAAATAGCTGACACAAGTGCCCATGTACAAACAGGAGTGATGTGTCTAACATACAAACCACAAAGTATATTTCAAATACGAGTATTAAAAAGGAGATTTGAACGTTCTTTTAAATATGGGCTGCTATTGAAAAAAACAACTGATATTTTACAATCTAAGCAGAAAGATTGTCAAACATTATACAGGGCTTCTGCTTACGCAAAACATTGCGTACAGTACTCATTAAAAGTTTCGGAGGACCCCTCATGTGTTGTAGTCGGTTTTCGTCAAGGGTCTGCAGGATCCCCTTCAAATTTTGGGGAAGAGCAGGGGAGATATTGGTCGTCGCCCGGCCTTAATTCTCGTGAAATCTGAAGGGGTCCCTGGGGACCCCAAAGGATTCTGCCTTAACAGAAGCCCTGATATACATGCAAATATGCCAGAAGACACATTGCAATAAGAATGCAAAATATTTGTTGTGTAGGCATTTAAAACATAACTGCAGTTATTCTTTAAAAACCCAAAGATCTAAACAGTTCTTCACTGACTTTATAGCAGTGGTAGAAGTCCCTCCCATCACCCTTGATACATACAACATGCACATTTATCACACTTCTCTTTCTCCCAGCTTCTTCAACGCCTTCTTTTTGACTTTCTCCCTTCTGTTGTTCACTGTTTGTCCATTTTCTTTTTGTCTTTCTGTCAGTTCACACACCCCAATTATTACACAGATGGGTTATATCAAACATACACACTAAAAACTCAAAAATGTATGCCAGAATTCTGTACTAGTATTAAGAAGTAAAACTTTAGAGCTAAAAACAAATTATAATTAGCAAATTATTTAATATAAAAATACAGCATGGAAACTTTTCAGAGATAAACGAATGAAACGACAACTGAAATAAACAAAAAAATTTAATCTTTCTGCAAAAAAATACACACTCATACAAACATGGTTTTTTTGAGGTTCATTAATGCTAACCTAAGCAAAAAATGTATTGTGTTCAACTTTTTTTTCATACTAGATATAGATCACAAGATCATGATCAACATAAGCCACTTAAATGAGTGTGGTTAAATTCACGGCCTTTTAGCTTCAGAATTTTACTTAAAGAAAGTTTGCCTTTGCTTTCGAATCATGTGCACATGTCCTTTGTAATAAGCATGGATTATGGAATGGGTGTTTGAGATAACAAACGTCAAGGTTTTCAATTAAGCAATTTATAAAATAAAAAACAAAGGTAAAGCATCAGAAAAGTAAATCTGTTTCTCTCTTCAAATTCTGAAAATGTTTGAGTTTGAGGAACAGCTTTTAATGAACCTTAAAAGTGTACATGGATTTAAAAAGTGTGAGACTTATTAAGTACAAAACATGGTTACAAGAAAAGGGAGCACATAAGACTAACAATATGAAGTACCAAAAGAACCCATGAAGATGAAACTGGGAGAGGAAGGTGTCAAATCTTGCCAAAACTAAAATACTCTCTCCTCCAGAAATGAAATGCAGGTTGGAAGGTGCTAACTGATATTTTTTAAACGTAAGTGAAAAGGCCAAAATCATTGCTCGAGGCACTTAATAAAAAGCATAAAATAAAGCACAATCTGGAGTTTTATGAAAAAGTACCTCAATGGGGGCTTCTTCAACTTTCTCAACTGGTCGCTATTCTTGGAGCATCTTGTTTAAAAGGAATTAGGCACTGGAAAGCACAGGTGTGCGAATCTGTGAAAAAAAAAACCAACAAAAACACTGTCTCTGAAATGTCTTTTTTTTTCCAAAAAGTACTTTGATGGCTTTATATTTAAAACAGGGATGCTGATACAGGACAGGTACCAGCAACATCTCATTAGGAAATTGTGAGAATTGTAAGTATAGGTTTATGTCTTGATACAGATCTTGTCTTCATCTTGTTTCATTAAGCTTATCTCCTTTATTAGATTTAATCTCTAGAAGCCTGCTCACATGTCCAGCAAACTCCACTGGCTATCCAGTTATAAATGAAATTAATCTCTCCACTGCATTGTTAATAAAGAGTACCAATCATTTTCTACAGAATATAGGCTTCCTTTTTTCACGAAAAATAAAATAAAATAAATTTAAAAAAATCACATGCGAATCAAATTTGTTGTGATGTTACTGATAGTCTTGAAACTCATGGCTGAGGTAAGGGATTTATAATGGCAATTGCCATAAATGGAAAGTTTAGTCATGGCATCTACAAAACTTTCAGAATCATAACCAATGTACCTCATCAAAGCTTTCTACTACTGCCAACGAGTCCATATTCTGTATTGAAAATATGTACTTCTGATTAACTCACAATTTAGAAAATGGTGTATTCTGGGTTCTAAATAGTTTTATCTGTAACAGACTAAAGAAGAAAAGTTTTAAAAATTATTCAACACTGTTCATAAACTGTTAAAAGCAAGTGCCTTTGAAATGCTTTGGGATTTTTTTTTAACAAGCATGTTTGTCCTCACTAGACTAGTATCTCAAAGTCAAGACTATTTGCTGCTCTAGCTTACTGTCAGTTGCTGACATCAAGTTAAAATAAAGTAAACCATGTCACAAAAATTATGGAACGATTTTGTCAGATACTGATGGTGAAAGGCAGCCAATTAAGTTAGAAAATCTTTCAATTTCACAAGAAAGTGTACATTTGACATAGGATACAATGACATGCGCTTGCACTAAATTTTTACCTTTTGTTCTGTCTTCTCTATTGTGTCTGTTCAGAATTAGATGTCTTTATTCATTGTTTAATCTAACCTTAGCTCAAACCCTAGATATATCTAAAAAGTTAAATATATGCATACAGACACTAACACTCTAGATTAAATAAAACAATAAAAAATTAACATCAACAAGGGTATACAATTTTTTTAATTACTTAACAAGAATTGAACCTACACTTTGGCAATACCACCACAGGACAGTGGCATAGCTGCAATACCTTACATATTACCTTACAGGCAGACCAAAAGGAAGACAAGCAAAGAAGTTAAGCATGCTTGTTATGCTGTGCTCCATGTATCTGCTTGTCTGTATATGTTCCCCCCCCCCTAAAAAATTTTTAACTTGGTATGTGCGAGTGTCAAACCTATAATAAATTTATGCATCAAGCTTTTCAAAGTATGATGGTTAAACAGCAACAAAAAACCCAGAAAAATATTAATTCAAATTATTCACAGTAAGACAGGCACAAATGACAATTAGGTCATGAAATGACCCGGTTTCATATTACATACCACTGAATTTATATTGCATTTGAATTATGCATATAATGTGAGGATACTGTGGAAAGTATTTTTTTTAAATCCTTCACTTAAATCCACTGCACGTTAGTTTGATACCGTCCACAAAATATAGGCTTAAATGAATCATTAGGTGGTCAATTAAAATCTGTATAACGTTGGATTAACTGCACATTCTTCTTTCAAACTTTTGCTAATTTTTTTGTTAGCCATACCAGCCATTTCCCGTAAAATGTAAATCAATTTAACCGCGTACATTTACGAGGATATTTTTTTGATTTAAAATGTACAAAGCAAATTATTTAACTTTAGTGTGCATTGCTTTTGACTTAGCATCAAATGCACAGCATGTCTCTTCTCCTTTTTTATTCTTCGTTCACTTATATTTAAAACATACCATCGTTCATGCTCGACAGCAATTTGGCGGCATTTTTCCCCCTTCATCGAAAAGTGCTTCAAAAAACTATTTCTTTTGAATCAGTGTATTAAATAAATAAGTCTAATTAAAGAAAAAAAATAATAAAATGTGAAAATGATATTTATACTGACTAAACTATGCTTCAAGCTTATATTATTAATAAACAAACCGAATTTCGGTGCTCTGTAGAAAACCGCCAACAAAGAACCCACGCTAGGAGTACGGCGCGCGCACACGCTGTTCTGCTTCCGGTGGAGAACGCTTCACAAAGCGCTTAACTCCCTTGATGAGTTATCCACGAGAATGTGCCCAAAAATTTCTCCCCTTCTAACAAATCCTGGTCTAATTTTTTTTTAATTCAAGCAACATTTTTTTCGTTGTTTATTATTTTAGAACAATTCATTTTGTTGTTATATTCATCACCATCTAATCCTCCTAATCATTGGCTGTCCGGGGTTCAGCCGATCTTGTCTCGGACACGTGTTTTATTCTCTGCGTGTGGCATCTGTTTACAGGGCTGGCTGCCTTGCCGAGATATAGTTGCTGGTTCGGCGTAAAACACCAGTTCCTCCCCTGACTCCGTCTGATGGAGGTGGAGTGTAACATCTGATGATATTAACACTCGCTAGTGACTTAATTCGCAGCGTTCTCACTCTTTCTCTCTTTTGTCATTGTCGATGGTGTGCCATTCTCTGGATGACATAAGATTTTCTTACAATATGTCCTCTGGCAATTTTTATTTCTCGGGTTTTTGGTTGTTTTTTTTGTGTGTTTTTTTTTTTTTGTTTTGTTTTGTTTTTTTAATCTCAGTCTGCAGGACAGTCTGTGCAAGTAATAATACTCCCATAACAGTTTATGTTATTTCACTGTGTTTAGTTTTTTTTTCAGGGCCCATGCAGTCATTTTGTATAGTACTCCTTTATTGTTATTCGGTTCTAAAAGAGAAATATGCTCTCTTTAAATGTCCTTTTATTGATCTTTAATCTACTATTATTACTGCTTTTGAAGTCACATGTCAGTTTTAAAAAAATTGATCCTAATTTTGTGGTTCAAGGCAGGGCCTTGCGTAGGGGCAGGCAGTCGAGGCATCTTCCTAAGGTGGTGGTGGTGGTGGTTGTTTGTTTAGTAGGAAAGTGCTTCTACCTTGCGGCGACTTCGCACTATGGAAGGGGGAGAGGGAGGGTGAGGAAGCCGAAGTACCCGGAGAAAACCCCGACGCCCAGCCCTGCGAACAGACGTCACATACAGAGAGTGTCCCGAGCCGAGATGAACCCTGAGATACTCACTGCAAGTGTTTTAACTACTACACTACCGGGCGATAGTCGTTAAGGGCCGTGGTGATCGTGATGTCGAGGGCCTGGTTGAAGGTATATGTAAAATGACCACGCAGGAAGCTTGGAGTGGAGCTAAAACGTTTTTACTACTCCAGAGAGCTTTCACTTTATTGTGTGTTCTCGTTTACATGCTGTTCCGACAGCACATCTGGCCTTGTACTTTTCTTATTTTAAAAGCTTCTTGAAAAAGGAAATGGACGATGCTAAATATTTTGTTGTTGTCTAGCAATCAAGACAATGATAGATTTTGCTAAACTGATCATTACAGGCCTTGATCAAACGATTGTCCTTTTGTTTGCTGGGTGTCGGAATGTGGAACTGCCGTTATCTCCACAGGAGATCTCTCAGGAAGGGGGAAAACAGCAGTGACCGCGGGTCGGAATGAGTCCGTTAGTTTAAGGTCATAATGTACCTATATATATATAGCGCGTTCAATTTTAGTGCCACCAAGCCGGACACAGTGAATAGATTGTTCTGGGAAAAATAAATTCGCAGCCCGGCTTGGTGACGCCTATTTCGCCGGTTGCTATAGGTGAAAGGGAGAAAAAAAAAGAGGGTGCAGTGGGCAGTAGAAAGTCGGAGTGACCATCTGTCCATCACGTACCTGTAGCTGTTTAGCTGTTTAGTCGCAAACAGCAGATTCTTGAGGTTGGTGGATATAAATGTTGGTCCCATCATTGGGGGCTGCCTAGCTCTAGATAGTTGTTAGGGTTAGATAGTAGCTGAGCGGTGATGGAAGAGACATGTGATGAAAGGGAGTGTCTGTCCATTTCGCGCACCCATTCCCCGAGGTTCACGACAGTGGTGCTTCACTGGCTAACCAGAGACAGGTATTAAAGGTCTAGAGCAAATGATTTGGTGAAGCTCAGTGCAGGATACTATTTATCCAGACCTGATGCCGCAGTTATGAAGGAGGGAAAGTCTTTGTGCTTAGGCAACGTCTAGAACTGAAGGAAAAATGTCTCGTTTCCGAAGTTATAAAGCGGTATCCAGACCCTCGCATGTGTTGTTTCACACCTGAAGCCGTAGTTATAAAGTAGTGGCAAAGGTGTTGAGGGTAAAGAAATATGAAGCAGTGTTTGCAAGGTCTTGATGTCGATTTATAACGTCTGAAACAAGATTTTTCTTTGATTCCCATATTGCCCTGGGGTAACGACTTACTTTCGCTTCATAACTATGGCCATTGGGTGTTTGTTATTGCCACTGCAAACATTCAATGAATGTTGTTGGTGCGACCCCACTGCTTGGTAAACGCGTGCATGTACAAGAACAGCCATGTATGCACGCAGCGGCGGCGTTAGGGGGTGGCAAATGGGGCGACCGCCCCAGGCCCCGCTCTCGAAGGGGCCCCGCGCTTTAGCCCCGAGGTCATCTTTATGACTTATTGCTAGCTGTGTTAAACAAGTTGTGACAAAAAAATTGACGTTCAGAAAACACTTCTAAGTTCTAATTAAGCAAATTATTGAACCCATGTCTTCATGTTAAACCCGACAATAATAACAAGCAGTTTATTAAGTTATCGTCACCATATTATTTCGCTTTAAGAAAAAACCGCTTCTGTCACAAACGGTTACGAACAATTAAAACACTAAATTCGTGCGTTATTTCGCGAAATTGATCCAGCCTATCTAACTGTATATAAATCAGTGCTTCCGGCATCACATCAATAGGGATGTTGATACACGTACTCCGTTACCCAGGCCCCGCGCGGATGGTCGGCCCCAGGCCCCGCGTGTTCCTAACGGTTCCTAACGCCGCCTCTGTATGCACGTGTATATATATATACACACACCCATTTATATGTAAGCATACATACAAGTAGAAATCAATACCCAGAGAATTTTAGAACAGAACACTCATAACAGCATCTGGCTTCGTTTTATTCGACCATAAATAAGTTATAATGGAATGTTCACCCCAAATGTTTTCTTTCGTTTCCAAAATAAAGGTTTTCTTTTTTTACACAATTGATAAACTAACAACTGTCTTAATATATCGTATAGTAGGTCCCTTAACCAAACCCAGGAGCTAATCATAATAATCTCTTATGAAGGCCCTTCAGACAATATAAAAAATCACTTTATAAGATTCACACAATAAGTTCAGTGCTCACTGATATGAGAATGTGCATTTCTTTTCTGGTTAATCTCGAAATGTGTACACTGGTTATTTGATTACCTGTCGCCTGCAACAACATCAAAAAGTTCACCACCAGGTCAAACACTCAAGTTCAAGTTTGGCTGCACGTGCACATGCATAACTCACTTGATAACTACATCACACCTCCAACACAAAACAGATTCATGGCTTGAGACCTTTAAAATACACACTGATTACTTGATAAACTAAAAATCCAGATCCATAAAACAGAGTAAAATTTAAACAAAACGTGGAGGTGCGAGATAGTCCATTATGAACAAATTTAACTGCAGTTCCAACGTAGATCAATTACCCGATAATTTTGTATTTTAGGTCCGACATCTGGTATCTTCAGAATGTAATCCATCGTTTAATAATTTCCAAATATGATCCAGTTTAGATCGACATCCTCATGTTTGCACTAAACTTAGAACAAAGATATTTTTCAAGTCAATAATTTCCAGTTTGTAGCTAGAGAACTTCATACCTTCAGCTTTACATCTACAAAAATAGCGCCATCTTCATAATCTTACAATATACACTTGTTGACACTTCTTTCATACTGGTTAATAGGAAAATATTTTTTTCTGAAAATGTATAGATTGTTCACATTTCATCACTTCTATGCAGTTTGAAAAAATATAAAGCTTGTGCATGTGCACTTCTGGAATTTCAGAAAAATATTCTTCATTTATAAATTAAATATGGAACATCAAGTTACACATTTGTGCATTATCTCCCTTTTCATGGACTCTCTACGGTCTCTTTCACTGTACACAATCTTACATCGCCTTTTCGTCCATCTGTTTCTTTGTCTAGTAACTTCACGCATTTAATTTGTTTTGGGGAAGTAGGTGAGGGTCCCTCATATTCACTCCCATCATCATCATTATCATCAATGAATTTAAGCAGCTCGATACATGAGTCAGGTTCATATCGTGCTACACAAACACACACAAAAAAAACTAACACTTTTACAAAAATGAAAATTTACAGATAAGTGTTATTGTCATCACATACATTGATACGCATGCCCCGCTCCCTCCTCACACACACACAAATCGTGTTTCTTGGATTGTCGTTTCTACACACAAGGATAGACCCTTGCACATTCACACATTTATTTTCCTCATAACACTGAACATTGAGACCAGCGGTTCTCGCCACTAAAAATAAAAAAAGGTCAGTCGGCGAGCGACTTATTTCTAACTCATTTAAACTTTTTGTAGGATTGTTTAACAAAATAATTTTTTTTTAAAACCTCTTGAATGTAAAAAATGTACAACTATAATCCCGCTACCTTGCTAGAGTTCACGTGGCATGCAACAACTGTCAACAAATCGCTTCTTAGGACAGCTTAGCTTCGTGGACAGCATTGTATAAATAGTACACGGATCATACAAAAGTATCGAGCACATGGTGTATACCGTGTATGAGAAGTGCTGGGCGGAAATGATATGAGTTTGACACCGTGAGTGAGAATGCACAAATGTAATGACAAACACATGAATAGCACAGGGCAACACAGTAAGTTGGACACTTCTCGGGATACTGAATGTCAGACTTCGGGCGTTTAAAACGTAGAAATGTAAGAGAAGAAGAAGATGAAAGAAGAAAGAGGGAAGTAGAAGAAGGCAAATGGCAGCGAACATTGAAAAGATCTATATAGAAAAGAGTTTGTGAAAGTACTGGCGTGGAAAGAAATGCTGTAAAATGTAAAATAAGAATAACGTTCTAAAAATGCATGTAAAATATTGCGAGTAAAAACAGCAGTCCAGGGGGCCTTTCCTAAAATAGAAATAAGTGCATATTTAACATTAATAGGTTATCTTCAATCAGTGTTGCTGTTGCTGTTGAGCCCGCAGCAAGTCTTTTTTTCTAGTATTTATTTAAAGTAAAACATTGTTTCAACAGGTCCTGTTTGTTCTGTCTGCTCATCACACAGCCTATGCTCGGGCCTAACTTCTGCTGAAACCAAAATACCAGAAATATTCGTTGCCTTACGGCAACTAAAGTTCCGATTTGAGGAAGGGGAAAAAAGATTCAACTGCTGGGCTACAGTCGTATAGGATTGACACGATGGAGAAACACCCATGCACTGGCTGGCACTGGCCGAGTTGCAGAACTGTAAGCTCCAAACTGGCTGCTGTTTGTGACTGGCCCAGTGGAATATTTAAAAATTAATAAATGTTGTTATTGTAAGTATATATATGTATAACCTTCCCTGCATGTCGAGCAATAGGTCGAACCAACACTGTTTAAGACAATATCAAGGTCGAATGTCTTGCTATAATCGTCTTGCTCCCGTAGAAATCGATACCAAAATTCAGTCTTTTGCAACAAGCAATGCGCGCAGAGCTCGGTCACATTAAAAAAATTACACAAGAGCGAATAAAATGTATTCTAAATCGGTTTCTAACACACTACAGACTCCTCTTACCAATAATGGATCATTTGTTTCCACAGACGGGGGTTGCCATGTAGGCGACTACCATATAGCTGTTCTATCAATATGATTGAAAGTTACTGTTATTGCTTGCAGAGTAGGAGACACTGCATACGATGTGCAAAACATTTCTAATCAGTGTCGCAGATCTTTTCATGCGTCTGTCAACAACAGACATATCTATTATGTTATAAATACAAAATAAATATAAAACATCTCCCCGTTCTCCATTTTCAAAATTCACAACTCTTTCAGGTGTAGTATCACAGTTATAGTGGATGGATAGACCCCTTCGATATCGGTTAGTTGACCAGCTCTGCCACACCAAGAAGCAATGCTCGAATAATAGTTTTCGAGGGAAGTTAAACTGGACGGCAAGCAAACTGACCAGTGAACGAACATGAAATGACAAGTGCACGATAGACTGTCATAAATATCATCTTCTGCGGCACGACGCCATGTTCAGTGACGTCAACGTAGGTTTTACCGTCACGTGACTGTCATCTGCTGTTGGCGGGAGCGTAGACGCCGAAGAAGAGGCCGAAGGCGAGCGCGTACGTACACAGCCCGGCGATGACACCGCAGATGGCGAAGATGAGGGCTTTCCTCCCATGTCTTCGGGCTTCTTCGATGTCCCCGACCTGCCAAGCGTTATTCGACTTGGCTGTAACAAAACAACATTCAGACTTTCCCTTCAGGAGCAAGAAACTCGTGACATGACTTATTTCTCACTGCATTTCATAAACACATTTCATAGTTATTTTTATTATCACACTAGTAGCAAGTAATTATTTAGTATTGTTTTCAATCAAGCCCTTAATCAACATGATAAAGACGTTCTTCTTATCCAAAGCTTCAATACCCTATTTGATTGTACATATATTCTTCTTAAACTTTCTTATTAAACGAGTGATGATGATAGATGGACTACTGTAGCAACGGTATAAACAATGTCGTGGTCAGGTGACACAATACAACATGTGCCTTTTTTTTTTTTTTGAACGAAAGTTGTGTGGCTATGTCAGCACGTTGCAGACGGTGGATCCACACGTACTTAACGAGCGACTGTGATAGTCAGCATATTAAGTCTTTTAAAGAAAAAAATATTTAGAAGGTTCTAGAAGGGGTAGTGGGCCTGTATAAATACCCGACGCCCACCAGCTCTTCACTATGGAGAAACGGCAGCTACCCAGACGAGCGGGGAGTAGTGGTGTGACTTTTCAACAAGGTTCGGCAACAAATTTCTGTCATTTTTGCATTCGTGGACTTTGTTTTGAAACAATTGTAGCTCAAGCCAAAAAGGATTTTTTTTTTTTAAAAAGACACACGTTAATCTATCTTAACATTATTAAACAGGTGCATCATTTCTTTGGGTAGTCGGAGACGACAGCAATAGTGTCCATAATGTTATGAGCAAAGCCTCGTGCTCTAACATCTAACGGCTGTGGTGACTCCGCGAATACACAGTTTTCTGTCCTCAAGCTCTGGCTGTTTATTTCAGTAAAAACTAAAATCTCTTATGCCTTTGGGATTTATAATTGCAATAAATGACTTTTTTTTACATCTGTCAGTAGCGTGTACTAAAGTTAAGCAGGATTTATAGTTCTTAGCTAACCTGGCGGGAGCCGCTGTTACTTAGCGTGTATGGCAGAGTGAGGTTAATTGTGAAAGTGGGTCAGCAGGTGTGGTTTTGTTTCCTTTGTGTGTGTGTTAGACAGGGCCTTCAGCAGACAGGTGTAGTTTGTCTTCAAGTTGGAACAAAGGAAGGGACATGTCTGGATGAGTGCGAAAGTCAACGTGGTGCGCACGACACCATTCCTGATGCAGGAGAATGTTTTCTTCGTGTTCATGAAATGGCCTGTTAGAGAAACACAAGCTCCATCCGTTTTTAATGCTGAATAGAAATTATGTTATGATTGAAAGCGGATTGACAAATGTTTAAAAGCACATGCGCACTCATACATATGCAGGCACGCACGCAGGTTCGCTCACGATGAACTTACAGCCATAGTGCCAGCCCAGCAGGCCGAAGACAAAGTTACAGAGGAAGATGACGGCACAGGAGGTGTTGACCCAATCTTTGGGTTTCTCTTTCGGGTCTGGTTGCTGGGCAACGATTGGTAGTCCACCTTGAGTGAAGATGACCTGTAGGGGGAAAACAAATGAGCGTAAAGACCAGACCAACAGCACAAATGAAACATTTTTAAACCATCTGCTGAAGTTTGACTGTTTTGAACGCAGGATTGTCACCCAAATAATCCCATAGCAATTTGAGTTGATTGTTTGCGTGTGTGAGAGAATGAGAGAGAGAAAACCTGGTCGATTAATGAGCTTCAATTATCTGTAATAACAGCTCGATGAAAACTGTCCCAAAGTATAAAACACACTTGTGGCACTAATGTGACCATTTTGACCAGCCATATAAGGAGGGGACGAAGAGACTGAAAACGCTAACTGAAAGATGTCATTCATAAGCACTTATGGGATACAAGATGATGGCTGTCTGGCTGGTTGGTTTGGCAGGAAAGTGCTTCCACGTAGAGTTCATTTCGCATTATGGAAGAAGAAGAATGATGGAATGGGAGGAACTGGAAGCACATTTAGAGAACCTCCCCACCCCGCCGCCACGCTGCCCTGCGAACAAGCTCCTTTCTTATCCTTGTTAACCCAGCATAATGTTGAATAAGTGTCCACGACGGGCAAATGTAGGACCAGAAAAAAATAGCCAAACATTGCATGTCCTATAGGAAAAAAAAAGTCACTTACTTTAGCCGTTTCGGCGTCGAATTCTGCTTGACCTTGTTGGCCTTGACCTTTCGCAGGCTGTGAGGTCACCGGTCCGTTTTTGCGTTTCTCAACGTCCACGTACACCGAAGTGTGGTCGATGGTGGCAACTTCCGACATGCTGCCGGCTGCCTAGCGACCAGACAATGAAAAGCAGATCAAGAAATTTGCGGTGACGAGACAGCGCCATCGCGTAACATTAGGAAGACAATAACGTACATGCGCGCGCACACACGCACAGATGATTCAGCATTCAACATTAGCTCAACCCGTGGTAAAGTCATTTCATTTCACATGCTAGTACAACGACTATTTTTTTATTTTTCACACTATCGGAATTACTTTCTTTTTTAATTTCTCTCACGTTCTATTACATGCCGTGCACATAGGCACGCACGAAGACAAAGAGTAGTAGCTCGCTCAACAAGCTATAAGCTACTCAACATATAGACAACCATTCGAGTCAACAATGAAGCTGTCCGTTACACCATCATGAATCATGCCTTGCTCATCAAGCTAAAGTAACCCCATCACAAATTAAAAATGAGTTTTTTCCCTCACGTATTGACATTGTTTTTCTCTGCTTTTGTATTGCTTCCTTTCATGTCATCACCGGTGTCACTGCCGCATCTCCCAACTTTTAATTCAGATTGGTTTTCTTTTCAGAATTTATTATCGACTTTGCGGATGCTCCATCCACCAACTAACAATCGCGTGGATATAGTGATCATCCGTTGTGTCACGCGCACAGACGTAGATAATATTATTACAACACAGACAGCAAAACGCATGCACACCCAGTACAAATATCCGTTGGTGGCATGGGCGTATGTTTTAGTCGAAGTCAACCTCCACAAAACACTGCTCTTCATTTACTCTATATGCTGGCCCCACCTTTCATAAATAAGTGGCTTAACATTTCTGTCCGTCTACATTATGTTGTTATACATCAGCAGCAACCGACAGGTGTGTGTGTGTGAGGGGGGGGGGATGTTATTAGTGCACCACCGTGAATGTTTATGACTGCGACAGTCACAACCGTGGAAGACGTCGCAGCTGTTTCTGTTGGCAAAGACGCATCCTCCAAGGTGACAGCTGACCAGGTCGACCCACATTTTTGTCAGAAACCGTTCGTGCTATGCAGATGTTTGCCTTGTGAGTCAGCCATCGACTTACAGTGGCACCTGTTCGAGATACCTGTCCAGTGTGGCCTACTTAAAAACCGAAATCCTGTGCAAACAGGAATAGTGTTTGGTTACCGTTATCTCGTAACTTTGCACTTAGTACTCATATTACTTCTTCGACTTCGCTTTTTTTTTATTTTTAATTCCCTGTAATGGTTTTCATCAAAGGAATTTGTTATGAGCGAAGTCGGAATCTTCAGCCATACTGTGAGTGTTCCCGATTGCGAAGATCATGACTCATAAACATGAAAACAATCCCCTTTGCGTCTCTCAACAATTCGCTCCTTCTTGCGTGTGTGCTGCGTACATATACTTTGTGTACTGAAAGCAATGATATTTCAATCTATGATAATATATAAGTGAGAATGTGTGCATGAAGGCAATAGTGCGCGTGTGTGAGAATAGGAGTTATCTGTGTGTGCGTGCGCGCGTTTGTGGGAATGAGAGTAAGTCTTCCCGTCTCGTCCTTTGGCAGTGGTATGTGTGGGTGTGTGTGGGTGGGTGTGGTGGACGAGACACCCTAAGCCCCTGGCTCTATTGACCTGTCGGCACAAACACTGATGCGGAGAAGACACTAGCCAACTTGCTCTGCCCTTCTGATAAGGACAGCTATTGTTTACCAGACACTGTGGCTGTCACTGGAATGAAAGTCTAGTTTATACAGTCATAAGTCTACTTTATACTGTCATAACCTGGTTCTGTCTTTGTTGCTCGCTCTTTCTTTACTGTAACTTTCATCTCTATTTCTATTTTTGTATATACATGTAGTGTCATTTTGTTATTGTCAAGTTTTGGTGTTGTACTCACCTGAACAATAAAAAACTATCTGTTTTTAACTGGAATACACATAAACTGTCCCTGCGGGACATGAAACACTGAGTACTAGGCAAAAACAAGCTTTATTTCCAATTTCTAAATAATCCAACCTGCGAGGCACACTTCGAGAGGCAGCTCGATAAGAAAGCACAGCACGTTCACAGCTGCCAAACAGACTCACACATTCATGGTTTAGACAGCTTCATTCGTTTGGACATAGTAACATTTAAAAGTCGCACGACCGAAACAACAAAGGACAGCCTCAGTCTGTTGGTCCTGCACGCAGGTACACAGAACCAGAGGCCCGATGGGAGTTGGACAAAATCGGGCCGCCGAAGAAGAAGTAATGAAAGAAGAAGTAAACAGAGAAAGTTATGGGAGGAAAAATCAAGGTCTATCGTTTTTCAGTTCGTTCCATGCACGGCCCCCCATCAAGACAGGCCTAAGTGGCGAACCTTGTTAATCCCATTGTTCTCCCTGACGACCAGCACCGGTGAACCTGCATAATTGTTCATAAGCCGAAGTAAAAAAAAAAATTTATGAATTGTCAGTTCGCAAAGAGCAAAGGAGGATCCTGACATTTGGCGAAGAGGTTGAAAAAAGTTCATCAGTGATGTCTAAACAATCCATCCGTGGGTAACGAGCTAGGTGAGAGTTCCTAATGACGTCAAGCACATCAAACGGGTGTTAACTGTTTGTCGTCTGACTGACTTGCTTTTTTTAAGCTTAACGCGATGGCCTTCTACTAGCAACAAAAAATAATGAGAAATATTTGTCCTTTACAAAGATCTCTCCTTCCTCAACTGTAATCACGTGCGCGTCGACTCGCACTGTGCGTGGCGGGTGAATGAGGGATGCTTTAGGTCCTGGCACGTGCAACAGCGAGGAGGACAATCAACTCAGGGCAGCAGACACGCTCGAGTGAATTCTTTTAAAGGCAGCGCTAGTGAACGAATTTGTTCGGGTGCAGTTGTACTCGCTTTATTGATCCTGCCGCCTAGAACTCCCACCCCCATAAAACATGGCTCACTCGGTTTGAGCTTTGAGCATGTTGTCTATGCTTACAGTTGGCTCCGTGTTTACATCCGCACCCGGTTCGCGGATATAGGTGTGTCTATGAAACCCACCTGTGCCCACACAGTAATCGTTTGGAACAGGAAGTCACGTCTTATTTAGAGCTAAACCTAGGAGCGACGTAAAAGAAATTGTTTACATGAAGCGAGTAAAGTTTACGGCTCTTGGCAGTGAATAATAATTCCCTTCCTCAGTTACAAGATTACAACCTTACTTTAGTGTTACCATATCATTGCAATGGGATAATTGCATGCGTGCTTTACAATTACAATACCTAAGAATACGGTGATCCGTTACATATTAGCTCTCGTTAGCAGGCCATGTGACCCTCGCCATCACAAGCGCACAGGTCATTCACTCTACACCTCGCGGCTCTTGCCAAGCCTATGTTGACTTTAAGTGATCTAGGTTTATACAACAGGTGACAGCGCACCAAACTCTGTCATTCAATTTCCATTAAGACTAATATTATGTTTGTACTCGTGAATAAACACACTTACCGTCCTCGGTGTGACAAATGTGCTTTATCTTCACTCGGCATTGTTTTAATATTGGTCAATAGTTTGAAATACTCAGAAGTCCAGCAAAGTATAAATGGTGCTTTTCGTTTTTTAAAAATAAAACTGGTTTATTTAACTAACCCAATTAAACCACATATATATCTAAAACAACGTACGTATACTATGACTACATATAGACTTGGTGGCTGGGGTCAACCTGTGCACGCTTTCCGTTTAGTGTGTCGTTCCTTCCAAATATTTTCAGCAGTCGCCAATCGTGTCATGACATCAAACTGTCATTGTACAAGCATGTATGGCGAGTGGGTAGAGAGAAGTCACTTACCTCTTATGGCGAACGACTTGTATATCAGCTGTCGAGTAAAAAATGACTGGAGTTGTGAGGACACCCTTACAGGTAGCACAAAGTGTTAAAAACAAGCGACACCTTTGCACACGGAAACACCTTTGCGGCAGGTGGGCTTTTCCACTCAACTACGTCACGAATCCCCGGACGGAGCATGCGCAGTTGGCGCAGGTAGGCGTGACCAGCTATTTTTAAACAGAATCGGTCAGTTAGGTTTTACCTGTGGCTTGTCGACAAACAACGCGACTTTCTCCAACCTTTCAGGGTAGTGTCGGGTGCCAAGGTGACATAGTAACTTTTATGTGTTGTCCGAATGGAGAAATCTTCTGTTTTTTCCTAAAAATGCTTCTCAACAAAATTAAGTGTCTAGGTGTGACAATGCACGCTGTCAGCTTGCCAAGTGACAAAACAAACGCACGGCAGCACTTTAGGAGAGAACGGGTAACTTCAGTTGGTGTTGTCGGGTTAAGTCAAATGAATGCGGAAGATGGAAATTTTTAGTAACTTAATTTAAACACACGCACACAGACACACGTTGAACAGTGGGAAACCCTGCCCTACTCAAGTAACCTTTTATTTGATGCAAGCTGGAGGGCTATAAATATTTGCTGTGTACGGCCATTTATCTTTCATGGACTGGTGAGTGCAGATTTAAAATAGTTTTGTGTGGTACAAGAGTGAGATTTGTCTGCTCTTCACCTACTGATGTGGGGATGTGTGGTGAAGAAATGTGGAGATACCTGTCTTTCTTTACTATGCACAAAATAATTATACAAAAAAAAAAAACTCAATCCATACATATTATAACGAAGCACCCAAAGCGATGCCGAGAAGAAGCTGTAAGTGTTTTATAACTCTGCACACAGTGTGATCAAACAGTTTGCGTTTGTTCTAGGCATCAACTCTATGAGAACATGTGCTGAAACATATTTCACAACCTTCTTCATTGTCAAACACATATCCTACAATCCATACATTAGTCTAATAATTCTCCAGAAAAGACAAAAAACACTATTGACTGTACTACTCCTGTGTAGTGAACATTGGAATCTGTACCACAGTGCACAAGAAAGGCATCAAGATGGGTAAAAAGTATACCAATTGTCCAAAACAATCGATATCTCTCTTAAACAGCGACTTTAGAGTTAGCAACATATGTTGCTAACATTTTATTGGACTACTGCAATTTTCAATGGTGATTTATGCCAGAACTCAAATACAAAGATCTAGATTTATCTGAGACAGTAGGAAACGAGCATAGAATCACTTGTTTGGTATTCAGAGCAATAAAAACCACACAAACTCTCAGCCTCTCAATTAGCAATGTGGCTGACCATGGAATTTATGTGGCAAGATTTAAGCTCTTCCTGATATATGACACCTAAAATTATGCTATATGAACTCTCTTCTGGGTTTCAAAGAATAAATGTGACAAAATGGCAGTTCATTTTCAAAAATCCTACTCCAGCCAAAAGTGTCAATTACATTTTCTTAATTCTTAAATTCAGGAACTGTGATTATCCCAACTAAATGCTACATGTAGGGTGATTAACTTTCAGAAGAATATCCTACTCTCATATAGCCAACATAGTAGGAGAGTAAACAATGATTAATTATATGCCAAATACATAAAAATGTGTAGCAACTAATGGTTAATACAGCTACTCATTGACATGCAGGTACAGTACATGTCTTTCATGATGGGAAGTATGGGAAAACAAAGCAGCACTAGCACCTTGGCATGGTCTCCACCATCATGTACACAGCAAATCAGACAATTCAGTCTATTTTCTACAGCTTTTATGGAAGACAACAGTCTGAAACCAAGTCCCTGGCAACAACAGAACTGAAAACATCACATCAATAATTTACAGCTATAAACGGTGCAAATGTAAGCTACTACTAACACAGACACTATTGTATGACATAATCACACAATAAACAATGTTTACTTGAGATTATAAAAGATCTGCAGAATGCATATGGTACAGGTAACATTCCCAAAGAATTGGAAAATACCTACTGCATGATTTGAATCTGTACACAGCATGCACACACAAGGCACACACCTAGTACACACTATTACAATAGCTGTCCATAAGAACTAATAATAAAGTATGAAATTATAACAAGCTGTATAGTTTTTAACATTCAAAAGCAGATGTCACATTGCAATACATGTGTGCTATTATAACATTCTAATTGATGCTGACAAAATTAGAAGATTATAAAAACTGAAGAATAAACATTTGAAATCAGAAAAACGTCTTCATCCATGAGAGCGTGCTCACACACATAAATTCTAAGGCAAAACAAAAGCAATTGTTTTACTTAATATTTTCATATACTCTTTTTAACATCTGTGTTTTTAAGCCAGGTCAGATGTCTGAAGAGACATCTAAATCTGAAATGCAGATAGGGAAGACAATGAGCCAAATTTTACTTGTATTCAAGAAGCTACTATTGATGCCATACCAATAGCTGCAATTGTTGATTCAACTGAAAGGCAAGCCCAATAGTAGTTGCAAGGGATAGACAATATTTAGTTCACTGATCATGTCTAGTGCATAGCATGCAGAAAGTTGTCCACAACCCTCTTTTTCTGTTCTCTGTGATAAATCAGGTAACCACTTGTAATGCACAACTGCTGGGTGTGCAACATGTTTTCAAGGTGCAAGATAGCCTCAACCCAGAGACTTTCTGTTCTACAGTAGAGCCCATTCACCATCAGGCTACAGTGCTTCCTGAAACACTCTTCCTGCTCTTTTCACACTAAACATTTAGTTCAAAGTATGATTTGAAAGCCTTTACTGGCCATCAAGGAGAAAATAGCTAATTTTCTTTAAAATGCATAGTCAGTTTTGAGATGTGACAGAACTGCAGCAAGTCATGCTAAAACTAAAATGACAAAACAAATCCCATACCTTCAATCTTTCCATACTGTTGGTTCTGGCTAGTGGGACCCAACTGGCTTATATATAAGCAGATTCCAAAGGTTAATAGACAAGGGATGAAAAAGAGAGAAAAAAAAAACAGTTCATAAGCTACTTCACAGTACACAATGTAGTAATTGTGCTGTAGAAAATTGGCAGACAGACAGCACTGATGAAAGCCACATGATATAATACTTTCAACCCTTCACAAATAAATAGCATAGCATTTACAAGGTGAAATAATCTGTTGTTTTCAGGAACTTTTTTCTGTTAAGAGGGCAAAGGTCAGTGAGCTCCAGAGATCTGCCTATGTGGCTAACAGTTCAGCTGAAGGCAATATTTCTTAAAAGCTTTAGTCATTTAGAGACTGAGCATTTTACAGCTCTTACTACAATTGGACATGTTAAGATCTGGTCAATAATTTGAGTTCATTAAACAACTCTGCAGCTGCAGCAAGGATGGAAAGCAAACATGATTAGAATATCCCTCAAAGTTAAAATCTGGGAGAAAGTGTTAATAGACAGAGAAAAAAAACTATAAATAGAATGAGTCAGTTAACACTGAAAGAAATAAAATTCAAGGAATATACAGAATAACAGTAACAGAAAAATATGGCAATGTGCAATACTTTCTACAGAAATATCACATGCATGACTGCACACTTAACAGAAAAAAATAATCAAATCAACAATTTTAACAAGCAAAAGTAATAAAACAAGAAAATAATTAAGATGACAATTTCTAAAAAATGCAAAACATGTCATGACCATGCAAAAATAATATAGGAATATGCACGAGAAAAATTATCAGATCCAGTGAATTGCAAAAGTATAGATGCACCCCTAATCAACTTTACAATGCTTTGAGAATTATTAAAAAAATGGTTTACTCAGATTAATAAGACAATACCATTAATAATATTTTTGGTTAGCAACACAATATCAGATTGAATTCAGTCCATACCAGTACCTGATAGCTGCACTGAAAAATATTCTCCTTAAGAAAATATCATGCCAACTGTACTGACAGCATGAGGGAATACTCAAATTAAACTTTTACAGAAGACCACTTTAGCCCTTGTGTTCGAGGTAAGCACCATCATAGCTTCAGCAAGCTGCATCCACTTTGCAATGGATCTTTGCTCATTGCATCACATTTATTATTTTTCATGTTCTTCCATAATTTTTTAACTAGTTTTGGTGGTCTTCTTATAGTCAATCCATCTTTTGTTCCATTTTCTGAAATATAATTTCTCTACTGGAAAGAATACACATGTAAAATCATAGATATTGATGATAAAAAATCATAATTTTCTTACAACACAGTCAAATTCTTAATTGAAAAATGTTATTAGCAACTTTTTTCCACTAACTTTCAACTCATAATCCATTAGTATGATTATTTATGCATGCTGGTCAACACATGGGGATGTAGTCATGTATGATTTATTATGGAATAACTGGTGAAAAACAGGTTGGAACTAAGCTTTTGCATGCCCCTAATAACAGAATGCATAAGATATATGCTGAAAAAACACAGAGTATGGAAAACAGCAAAGCAGAAACCCACATGTGACATACAAGATAAGCCTTTATACAAGTACGGTAGAACAGTGAACCTGTAACAGATTTATTTAATAGCTTATCTTGAAGTCAGTGGTTGACAAGTAAGTAAAAACCATGAAGAAATAATGGCATAAACACACAAGTATAGCACTATAGCAATTTGGAAACTCAAAACACACAGAGGTCAGTGTCTCCAACTGAATGTTGGTTCCCTGTACATTGAGGAAATAAAGACCTGAAATAGTTTTTGGCTGCAACAGTCAAGAATATGAACTTTTTGCACATTAAGATAAAATATTTTTTGTTTTCCCATTAAAAGATATTTTAGATAGACATGTTATCAGATATCAGTCATGTTCATGGATATGTTATCCTTCATTGAAATGGTTTGTTCCATCATTCTTTCCAAATAAGATGAAAAATTCATTTGATATAGTCCAGTACATTGTGACATAAAGTAAGCACATTTGAGCACATGTAACTATTCTTGCTGAGTCAGACACATACATACATTTGCATCCAAGCATGTGTACAAAGGACACAAAGATAACGAGTTGCTAGCCAATGAAGATGCAGAACTAGACCAACTGCAGTCTAGGGGGATTGTCTGTCTTAGCTTCATCTAGCTTAAAATACTTACCTACTACAAATTGCTAGTCAGAAAAGATGCAGGACTGAACTATTTACAATCTCCTTAATGAGAGTTGTCACCTTTAGGTTTAGCTAGCTATAAATACCTAGTAGAAAAAATGCAAATCCACAGTCCTGTGTTATGGCAGTAATTTTTCCTTCAAATACATTTTTCTGCCAAAAATCCTCAAAAAAAAGCAATACCAACTAACTGAACATCAGGGTTTGGCAGTGAGTAGTGCTTCTGTAGAATGTTTAGCAGTTCAATATTACATGCACAGATAAAGCCAAGGATGTCACTAATAATAACGTTGTGGTTATGGCATTACAATTTTATATTTTAATATGTTCTAATAAGTTTTTTCCAGGCAAAGCATTGTCATAAACAGAAAAAAGTGCATGATTATTTCTGATTATATTAGAATGATCTTAGCAAAAATCTAAGTTTTCTTCCAAAAAGAGTTAAATAATAATAAAAAACAGAGAAAAAATGTTCACTTAAGGTAGTTCCAAATGTACTATAACACTATGTTTTATCTAAGTCTAGGTTCTGATTTTTGTCATGCTTTAATGTCAGAAGCATTATCAGAATTGTGTCTTGCATGTTCTTTCGGTCAGAAGTAACATCCGACTTGCTCTACAGGTTCACTGCAGCATGCTTTGTTTCACTATATCTAGCTCCGCCCTGTGTCTCACTTCATCAAAAGTGTAGTCCTTCAGAAGCTTGCCATTCTCAAACACTGTCACAAGGATATCCTACAACAAAGGATTACACAGAAACACAAATAAACAATGCCACTGAGATATACAAAAGGTTAAGTTTTAAAAAACCATTACTTTAAAAAAAAACTCAAACAACCAAACAAGCTGTGGAAAAAGTAAGGTATCCAGCTGCAGAAAATAAAGTATTATGTCAGAAACTAGCAAAGTCTTCGTGAGAAAATAACTCAGCTAAACTGACTATTCTACTAACTGCATGTTAGGATTTTAAAAAAATATTTTAGAGAGCATGGGGTCAGTGTGTCAAATAAGATACTAAAATAAAATACTAACGCCTGTAGAGTAAAAATCACTTAAAAACAAACCAGCTGTTACTGTTGGTATGCAAATAAACAAATCCACTAAAAAAATCCTTAATTTTGTGCCAGCTCAGATATGAAAACAATGCATAATGATATCTGTGTATCAAATCAATATTATTTTATTTTTCTAAGGCATCTATACAAATTATAGGTATCCATTCTAAGATGAAATGAAAGTCAAATTGACTGTGGTGGTTATGTTACAAGGGGATGGAAAAGTGTAGTTGGCAGAAAGAAGCTTGGAGAGAACAAGTCACAAGTCGTAGCACTAACAGAAATCATCATCTCAACAACAATCCAGTTGAGGATATAGCTTCTAAGGCAAAAAGTTTTCGCTGTTTAATGGTGATTATACAGGTAGCTGCAGGCAGCCATAAGTGGTCATCATAATAAATTTATCGACAGATAACAAGCAAATTGTCGTGTGATAGGTTATCAGGTTACAATCTTACTAACGAGTTTGCATGGTTACCTTTTTTGGGTCTCCTTTTCCTTCCTCCATAGTCACATATCTACCGTCATGAATTTCTAATGACAACTGACCCCTCTTACTCTTCTTGCCAGGGTCTGTAATTGGATCTTTGAATACACTAATCTATCAAACCAAAAAAATAAAAAATCAAGATTAATAATACATCATGATTATAATAGTGATGGTGGCAGCAACATGCAGTTTTAAAAAGTAAGTTTATTACTTTCTACCATTAACTTAAACGTAAACAAAAAGGGAAGAAATTTGTAAATTCTGTTTACTTTGATTTTTGTATGTCAGTGTAGCAACTCATGTGTGTGAGACTGTCTGTTGCACCTTCTCCAATGCAGTAAGGAGAGAAGTCTTCAGAGGCAAAGTAAAAACTTAACTTCGGACTTCTTTTTTTTTTTTTTGCTTAAAGAGACTGCAAAATCTCGTATTAATATTCAAAATGTCCCAGCAATAGACAATTATGCATTATTTCCCCTGAACTCTCAAACTAAATAAATATATAAAAAAAGAGCCATTTCAAAGGCCAACAACTCTTCATTTACCTCCTTTCCATTAACAACTGCAAAGCTGCACTTGAATGCACACTTTTGGGTGTCTCTATCCAATCTCTGAAGCAAAGCTCCACCACTGCCAAATACCAGGTTGTCAGAACTCCATTTGTTGTTCTTCATGTTCTCAAGAATTGCCTCCAAAGTCTCATAGCTAATGCCATCACCCTGAATTACCCGCAGATATGGAGGCAGCATTTTATAGCCCTTGGTGTTTGTAGTGGATCCAAACTTTGCACCTAGAATTTCAAGTACCTGCACATGGGAAAAATCCAGCTCCAACAGAAATGTCACATGTTCCAAATGTTTATCACCAGGAAGTCGCTTTTTGTTACCTACTCCATAAAATCGAATTCAGTTATAGACTCACATTCATCTAAAATTCTAAATGGTCAAATGGCTGTATAACTGAGATTCTGAAAGCAATGGGATGGCATTAATCAAAGGAAAGGTCAACAGTTCCTGCACATCAGCTGCCTAAATTAGCTCACAAAGCATCATTTCTGTATTTTAACAAACTTTTTTCTGTGAAAATTTTATTTGTTATTTTTAATTGATTTTCTTGCAATTTAAATTTCTTGTGGTGTGGTGACAGAACTCATACCCAAAAGACTCTTTTCATATCACTTATTTAATCACAAGGAACACTAACATACAGAAATTACGTAAAGACTATTTCCTACACCTGCTTAAATCTTCTGGCAAGTAGTTTACCATTGGTCTACTTTTAGTAAACATGCCTGAGTACTGTATCTCTAGCACCGTAAATTGTACTGAATATCTAATCTAGAAAGCATAAGCCAAATGGACTGAGAAGAATTCTAAAGGAATGTGTTTAAACTTTTTCAAATTATCAAAACTGTGATGACTGGGTCAAATTTGCTTGCATAGGACCAACTTCACAGTGCCTACTTACGATTGCACTATCTCCATATATCTACTGTATAGAAGACTGCTGTTCCTGTTCAGCAACACTACAGTGTCATTTGAAAACTTGGTCTTTAAACAGATTTTTTTCCATTTCTGGTCTTTCAGTTTGTGTTGCCATAATGGCGAACCTGCCTACTCCCCCAACTTCCCAAATGTCTCATACAAACCAATCCCAGTCAAAGTGCCTATTTTTATGACTGGAAAAAAGCTTGATAAATTTACTAAACTCTTCCTGCTGGAAATGTTTAGGAAAAAAGTCATCCACTGAGATCATTTATTTCTAACAAAAAATAAATTGTTGCCATAAAGAATAATGAAAGGGGTCTTTTCATTTTCAATAAAATGTGTTCACAATCTCTCTTCCCTTACCCTCATGGCAATATTAAAACTTTCTCAGCTTGTTCTCCCAGCCTACCTTCACAACAACTTCTGGTGGGTCACCAGAATCGGGTCTAACCACAAGTGTGCCACCATTCTTGCCCCGTTCTTCCACCAAGTCCTTCAGTTCTTTACCCCAGACAGTACTGCAGGCGTTCCATATGTCATAGCTGTCGCTGACCACAGCCACCAGACCTGTAGGGAACTTCGTCAACATGTTTCGGAAGGCATGTACTTCTCCCTTCTGACCCCAGGTAGTAATTGTGCTGTAGAAAATTGGCAGACAGACAGCACTGATGAAAGCTACATGATATAAAGCTCCAAATCACTGCGGCCGTACAGAAGCATCATGGAAAGTTAGTTCTGTGAGAGGTATATAAGGGCAGAGCTGAGATGTGATAGAAAGAACAGATGTGTGGCAGATAGGATAAGTTGAAAAGAGAGAGCCTCTAATGACGCGAAAAGCCGTGACCATTGTACAAGCCTGTGGATTACAGGGTCGCACACTTGCTGGCTGTTCCTGCCTTTGTTTGAGAGTGTTTGAAGTTTGTTGCAATCACACTACAACCCCACCACTTGGCTAAACAAAAGAATACAAAGAGGAAGACAGAGATCAACAGTTGTGTACCTGTGTTCTGCAGCTGGGATGGAGAAGCCTGCCATGGGACAGCTGTAGAAAGCCTTTGCTGTACTGATGCCAGCTATTGTGTCAGTTCCCATAAAATTTACAAGATGTGCTGCACCACCTATTCCTGCTGACTGCAAACAAATTTATGATTCAAGTAATGTTAAATTATGAAACTTACACCTACACAAAGTTTTGAGGTCACACAATGCTGGAACAGTTTTAAGGTTAGTGTTTGGTCTGTTTTATAGGTAGATGGCATTAAGATAAGTGAAGCAATCCAACATCAATTGTTGCATGCATATACTCTCTAATAAAAAAACACTGACTTATTTTTTTGAAGGGTATATAATATAGTTTCGCTAACAAATATTACAATCACACCCAACGACAACAAAAAACACGCTTCAGAAAATTAACCTCTACTGATGTTGAGCCTCTAAAGCCAAAGTCATGGAGCTTAAAAGGTAGTCCAAGTAAATTGTCTGCAGTCTCATCCAAATAACGGGCAATGATCTCTTTCTGATATCGAGAGTTGGTGGCTACCGTTAATGGGTACCACACCTGTACCAACAACGTCTGCAAATAAAATGAAAAACAAAAATGTAGAAAAATTAAAGGTATATTCTTTTTATAGCACAATTATTTTAAATTAAGATATTTGAACTTTGTCATGACAACAGCTGGTAAGCAGCCTTGAATAAGGAAGGGTTAGAGAACTAGAAGACTTGCATGCAGGAACAAAAACAAAGTTAAACTGTTAGCTCATCTAACAAGCTACTGACTTCTGTGTCTGTATATGTATCCGTAGCTCGTGTTGATATGCTTGGTGGATGTACTCCAAGGTGATTGCTTTCCTTTCTAGATCTGTTTGAGAGCATCTCATTTAGAAGATACCAGGGATGTTGCTTCTAGTCACTGGAAAGTGATCTCTCTCACATGGTGACAGGATGCTGTAGCTTGAGATGGTTTTATTGGTGTGTTGGTCAAGTTTTAGTCCTGCTTTTCTAGTCTGCAATCTACTCTAAGGAAGCTGCTCCTCTTTGACCTTCATTTAATGGGCTCTGACATTCTCTTGTGCATTGAGTGATCAGTCAGTCTTTGAAGTCAACTTTGAAGCTTGGATAAAGATCTTGTGCCTATCATCCAGGCTTTGCACACCAGTTACTGTGTCTATGGCACTGACTGGAGTTGAATTGATGGTGTTGGATTTGGAGTTGTAGCGCTTAACTATCTGCACAAGGAGAATGCTGGCTTCTCATCTAGCCTGCTGAGCAGTTATAGCTGACTTTCAATTTGTCAATCCTCTGCTTCCTCTTTTTTATGACCGCTGGTAGCTTGAGTTGAGCACCTTGAGGCAAGTGGCCTAGCACTCTTTCGCCCCGGAGAGCAATGATTGTACTAAGTTTTGCAGCTTTAGCACCCCCAGCACATCTGACAGCATATTTTTAAACTAGAGGGGACATTCCCCTATAATGGTTGAACATTCAGATTTGATGAGCTCCATCTACCTAAACAGTTGACCACAGCTGGTCCCTTAATTATCCATCTTCACAGCCAAATTTTTCTCCTGTCTGTTCAGCTACAGAGGACATATTTAGGCGATCTTTTTTTTTTTCCCTGGTGAGCCTGTTGTAAGACACTTGGTGTATTTTGTAGAGATAGCAACACTACATAGTATCCCACCTGTCCTGTTAGAACACTGCCTGTTGGTCCACATCTGTTTATTCATCTGGTCAAGCCCAGCATATTTCAAAACTAACCTCCAATATCTGAAGGTTGGCCTATTATCCACCACTTGGGTAAAGTTCTGTAATAGTGGTAGCCTCATCCCAGTCTTTAGTCTGAGACTGTTAATGAACTTTTATGTCTCCTCATCCCTCTGGACTACAGCAGGCTGTCTTTCAAGTATTATCCACCAAGGTCTCAGAATCACTCTTAACTGGTCAAAACCAAACACTCTTTATCAACCTTTGACAAGCAATCATTTACAGCTTTTGGTATGGAATTCCCACCCTGTGCAGATATAGCAAGCTCAGTCACTTACAACTTTCAAAACTCACATTACAACTCATGTTTTCAAGAAATAAGTTGCTGCTCAACTCCTATTTTATATCTAACAATAGTCATTTACTGTTTGTTGATTTTTCCTTCTTAATCTCTTGTAGTTTCTTCATAGTTAATGCCTATCTGGAATGATTAGTTTGAATGTTAATGCTAAGAACAATCACTTCACTTGTATCAAGCACTTACATAGAATAAACTGTTATTATCAATATATAAATATCAATTATTGCCATTCATGTAATAACTGTCATGCTGTGACATTTAGTTCCTAACGTTAACACAACAGCATCAGAAAGATGAAGTAAATCATCAGTGTCCATCCCCCACCACGACCACCTTAATTCTTCTTGTCTTACCTCAAAGTAATTTGTGAGCCAGTAGCACTTAGGATCTGTATTTTCCACAGTAAAAAGGACATTTTTTGTTGGTATAACACTGCCCTCTGGTACAGCCTTGATACGCAAGGGCAGATAACCCTTATGTTGCTGGGAAAATACAAAGAAAGAATCTAATCACGTAAAGAAAACTTGCAAACATGTAAAGTTCATAAACGACCTGGCATTGGGAGTCCTCAAAAGTGAAAGTTAAGGATGGGTCTCATTTTCATTACACCAGACACAGAAGGTGGTATTTCATCATTAATTGTTATCAAATATCAGGGATATTTTACATGCATAAAAACATGACATTATGAATAAAGGTCACTAAAATATTAAAAATGTACATTGCTAGGTATTTCAGCTATTAATCTAGAAGACATTTCATGTTTTTACTTAGGGACTAAACCCCATACAATTTTAACAGAGGGTCTAAACCCTTCAAACACTTGCCCACCGCACCCTCCAAAAACAGAAAAAAGAGAACTATGGAGACAAATAGTACATTGTGGTCCTAAAACTGCTTACAAAGCAACTATTTTGGGACAAGAACTTAAGAGTATAGCTTAACATGAACATTATGTATCTAGTCTTTAAAAAAAGAGTAACAAAAGCAGGATCTCATCATATGATACTGTGCAGTTTTAAATTTGATGCCAAATACAGATATGGCCTAATTGTAATGTTCATACCGTAAGGATGTAGTTCCAGCCATCTTCATTAAAGACATCCCTACCAAAGTGTTCCTCATATAAGGCTTTTGCTTCCTCTATTTTTTCCTTTGTTACTACGGCTCCTATAAGAAACCGCTTGAGAATATACTGAAGACCAAAAAACACAGTTGTAGGAAACTTGCCACCTCGACACTCAAAATATGAGCAGACCACTGTTGTGTTAGGTGGATATTGTTGATGGTGAGTAACCTGTAACAATATGTTCAGAGTCAAATGTACATACCACTATCAGTCATTCAGCCATTCAAAAATGTTAACAATACAAAAATTATACATGATGTAAGGATTCCATAAAAATAGGTAGTTTTCAATTGATCTCAGCCACTTCTAGGGTCTGTAAAATTTTAAGTCATATTTGTTGTTGAACTGAATGACTAACCATTGTTTTTAACAAACATGCTACTGCAACGTTTTTGTGTAAATATCTTGATTTAAGTTAGATAATCAATTTAATGTTATTCTGTAATAAATTACTTTCTGCAGATATATAAGTTATAAAGCTCTTGGTAATATAATTTTTTCTTTGCAAAGTTTAGCATGGGTATTCTTCTCATACACACATATTTCATAAGCATAAAAAAGCACCCAATAGGCATTTTAATGCTCTTGACCATCCCTTCAACTGTTAGATATATATTATTAGTCATGTGGGTTGAGCCAATAGTTTTGCTATCATTACCATCCCATGTTGTAAACTATATACAGTGTCCTGTATACCTGACTGATAAAATGTATGAAAGGTTGCAAACTAGAACAAAAGATTTCAACTTATAACAAATACACTTTAAAGACAAGAGCTTTATGAATAGCCACACAAATAACAATCTATCTTTAAAAGCGTCACAATAAGTTAGACCATAAAATGTCATTGTCGAAAATAGACAAGCACTTCTCAGAAAGTTTGTTTCGTACTTCTGTCAATTAACTTTCGTTTTCGCAAGAATGAATTCCCAGCTTAAGATTAATTCTCATAAACGCACAAAGTTACTTTCTCTTTGTAACAGGGACATTTGCGTGAAATGATTTATATCGCACACCCATAACACAAGCTAATTATCTCCTTTTTTTTAATAATCATCCTAATTTAGTCCCAAAAAATGAATTTAGGTCAAACAGATCGATCGGGAGACCTAAATCGACGACCATAATGCCGTCTTGGTCGAAGATTAGTAAAAATTAAAAGAAGTGACAGTCATCTAGAGCCAGTCGGGACGGACATCATATTCACTGACAGCGAAAGTAACACTTGCTGGTGATTATGGTAAGTAAAACTAAAGCTACCCGGCGACTTTGTCATTTTTATGTCAATCAAAAATCGTAATAATTTTATCGTTGCCGAGCATTTTGTGCAAAGATAAAATCACTGTGTGTAACATGACACGGATTTACGTCACTTTACGCACCCTACCTTGTAAGAATCGGTTAACAAGAGGATGTTCTCCGAGCCACCTGCAGGGTACGCCGCCATCTTGTAACTGGTACACTATTTCTGTGACGTCATAGCAACCCGCGCGTCGCCAGAAACATCGTTAACCCTTTATCTTCGTGGTTTGTGTTCATGTATAATTATGATCGTATTGCTGGTTTCGCTTTTCCTTCAGCAACATCCTGTTGTTTTGTTTCGTGTCATTAACATTGCTATTGCACTATACAACTATTGTTTTGAGTACGTGGAGAAATTGTAAAACTATAGTTTATATCATCTCTTAGAGAAAGCCCGCATTGCAATGGGTATTTGCTGGGCGCTAACTTAATAAGGGCAAAATCCCAGATATTTCAGCTATAAGTAAGAGGAACGCAGTAGCTTCGAAGTTCAAAGTAGTAGTGAAGGAAAAAAAAAACCAACGAAAGTGTATTTCTGGACTGCTGGCAGACGATTTTTTCCAGTTAACTGCTAAAACGAGGCATGAGACTTCGAAGCTTCCGGTTTAGTCACATTCATTGTTAAGGCTCGCGCCGAGACTAACAGCGGGATCACTTCGCAAGAGGCTAACCGTTGGTCTTGACAGCAATGGACAGACAGCAATAATCCACCTATAAACGTCCGTGGAAAAAAAAACTGACCTGAAAAGGTACGTGGAGGGTGGTTAATCCCACCTGAGCCAGCAAAACAAAACTTGGTTTGCAAATTTAAAGAAGTGGACTGGCTGCATGTCCATTATGAGACCTCAGGCGGCACGTGCCTGTACAGGACCGGCCCCGATGGCATGACTTCACCCTGAATACGTCTCATCGATCCCCACCCCCACCCCCACAACCTCCATTCCACACCTTAATGTAGTACAGGTGGGTCAGCCCCAAGGGCAAGAAGAGGTAATGAAAACTATCGACATCCTTTCACTGCGTTTTATCATAAATTCTACAAACATTAAATGCCAAGTGGGTAACTTTTTTTTAAAGTGAATATCTCCTTCCATTCTCGAGATTCAGCCTGCAAACCTCATGCACAAATTGTGATGTCATGTGCACGTTTGTACGCAGGTAGTTTAATATAAGGCTCAGCTCTCCCATAAATTACTAGCTTGAGGATGACACATTCATGGTTAGGGTTAACGAAACGCATCTCTATACACTCCTGTCGTCGGTAAACCTTTTTCTCTGCATAGTGACGTTTGTAGGCATGTATTTCATCCACATTTGGAACTGACATCTTGCACTGAGCTTTTCTGAGCACTAGAAAAAAATTGTGTTTTCCATAGTGTGATACGAGCATACTCAGTAGATTTCCATTTTCCGTGCTGCGAGAAAGGAAAGAAGAAACAAACCTTACGGAAGGGAACCCTGGTGACTTTCACCAAATCCTGTCTAACATGCTCTGCGTGTTTACGTTTGTTGATGCTTGCATTTTTAATTTTTTCATAACTTTATTAAATCTGGACAATCCGCAATGGAAAGATGTTATCATTTATTTATAGGCCCACTAAAAATTCTAAAGTAAAATTTTATGGAAATTTTCGTGTTACGCTTTTCTACTCAACACGGCAATCTTTTTAACTGATGGTTTTGAAATGTGGTGTCTGTGACACGTTTCTAATTCTTACGTCTATATTATTTTATAGTGTTATGACATTTAAATGCTTTCTTGTTGTTGTTTTGTTTTTGTTTTTTTTTCTTTTTGTTTTGTTTACGGTTGCAGACTTAAATTTTTACTCTATGTTTGTCTTCTTTGAAAGGAGCCATTGCAGTCTGGAGTGCTTTATTAACGATCTCGCATAATGGTCCTGTAGCTGGTATGGGTTAACATCTCACTTACTCGTTCACTAATGTACACAGTGGAATATCTTTTTACAAAGTGTCATTTAGAAGGGCGTCAGTAATTATCGGGAAAATGATGCCAGCAATCGATCCCAGAGACCAACAGTGTGCTGTTCTTCAATTTCACAAAGCAATCAAAGCAGTCTTTTGCCAACATGAAACAAAATGTGCTTCCAGTCGGGCAAGCTATAACGCTTTAAATGTAAATAAGAAAACATTTCATTAAAACAGACTGATAGATGGGAAGTATTGAAATAATATGAAATGTACAGGCGGCTATTTGTCTATTGCTGAGGACGAGTGTATGTGCAAAGAGTATGACCGACTCCCCGCCTTGTGTTCACAATGAAAGCTATAATGTTTATTCGTTTTACGTCAGCCATGTCTGACCTTGGTGTATCGAAATCCTTTTGTCTTCACATGTGGACTACGTGTGGAATCTGTGTGTGTGATGAAGAAAGGAGGTTAAAGGAGTACTGTTGGCTGATTGCACTATATTTTTTATTTCTTGATTGATTTGGGGCGATCTGGTAGTCAGGGGTTCAGCGCTTGTCACAGCATAGTGTGAGGGTCGGGTGTTCTGGGTTCAGGTCTCATCTGACTCAGGCTATTTCTTTTCTGCAAGTGGCACATGTTTGCAGAGCCGCGTCTTGTGCTCAGAAATCCGCCTCTATAATGCGTATACGTCATTTAAATATAATTTAAATTTTTTTCTGCTGATTTAGGATGAAAAGGAATTGAATAATGAGAGCCATACCGGAATTTAAATTCTCCCCCCCCCCCAAAAAAAAAAGAAGTTAAATCCACGAATAAAGCTGTTCAGATCAGCATGACATTGGCAATAATATTTATCTGTGAACATTTGCACCACAAAAGCTCTAGTTATTCTGTAGTTCAAAGGTCATTTTCTATTCAGCCTCATGTTGCAACACAGCGAAATATTGTCCCACTGGATTATCGAGTTCAGTGTGGAATCATGTCTTCGTATGCTTTTCTCTGTAATGTTCAATAAATATTACATTAAAACAGATGACTGAGTTGTCTTTATTGGCGTTGCTTAGCAGCATCGGGACATTTTTAGCGAAACACAATGTACAACTAAAACAGCTGGATTATGTATCATGGGCAGAGGTAGGTTAATTGTGATTATGATGACAATTTTGTTGATATCAGTTTTTTTAAATCAGGCGAAAAAGTATGAGAGTCTTCAACGACAGATAAAGCAGTTTAGCCTTATTTGACTCATTATTTAAATGGTGTGTTAAGGCGCGCGGTTTACTAGAAGATTCACAGCTAAGTATAGAATGTTTCAAAGGAATTGTAAAGCTTTTGGCGGCTTGTATTACACTTTTCCTTAATGAAACGTGTATACTATTATGTAACCTATGTGTACTCATACACTTACACGTAAAATGAACAGTGCAAATAATGTAATATTATTAATTATATTGTCTAATCTGTCCTCTTAAAAATTTTCTGTTCGTCGATTAGGACCTTTCTTGCATGAAGCCATATTTCTAATGTATGAATACACGACAAGTAGTACCACGTATGCGAGTATTCTTCCACGTTGCACTCTTTTCTGTGTGAAACATGTTGATAACACCGATTTTGATGGTTCTCGCATCCACTGTCGTCTTAGCTGTTATCTCGATAGTCGTACAAGGACCTAGTGCCTTCGTATCGCTGCATTGTTCCGTCGTGTCGAACGACATCGTTCGGGGGCATGCCCTCTGACTTCCGCTGTTCGCGGTACCACGCTCCCTCCCGCACCTTGATGGACGTCTGCAAATCTGTGGTTGGCACCTGCAGTGCTGAACGGATGCTGAAAGCGTTGGTGTCTAGATGGGCGCGCGTGCTCGCTTCAGGACCTCCACGAATCTGTTCATTGATCCTAAAAAAAAGGACAAAATTGTTAATTTGAATATTTGTCTCATAACATTAAAAGGAAGGGGATGGTAATAAAACTCAGAAACGATTGAAATCAAAAGCAATAGCTGAAAAGAAATACGAGGAGTTTCCTATTTCCTATCTAGGACACACCTAAACAGGGCTTAGTGTGTGTGTGTGAGAGAGAGAGAGAGAGAGAGAGTTTTAATAATAAGAGATAAATATGTTGAAACCTGAAAACACAGTACTTAAAACTTTTTCTAATAAGACAATAATTAAAGGTGTTGTGTTTTTTTGGGACGTGGTTTGCTGTTTTAATGTATTGTATTTGGGTGTAACCTGACAGATATGCTGACTGGCTATGACATACGACAGAGATGTAAATTAATGTAGCAACATCATGTATCTCGAGAGGGTAGTGCAAGTCCTTGTAAACAATATCGCGCGAGAGTTAAGTGTCATTCAGGCACACTCAGAAACCACTCTACATGGCATCATTAGCTTGCCTGACTGTTCATTTACAAAGATAACACTGAACCCCTTCCTGCAATAGAACAAACAGCATTTTTGTTGTATTACTCATAACAGTAACAGACAGTGGTGGCAGTGTAATAGTAGAAATATCATCAGAAAGAGTAGTGGTAGAGACATCAGAACGTAGTTGTCATCGACCTTGATCATTTCTGATGAGAAAACTTGTATCTGCCTATAGATGCAGTAACCAACCAAAAAAAAAAAAAATACTGTGATCAAATAAGAATATAATTGCCTTACATTTGAATGTTGTTATTGTGCATATTTGTTGTCATGTTTACTAAAAACAGACGAAGAACACGAAGACGTAGTCAGTTCTAAAATAAATATGAAATTAAGGTGAGATATCATGTGTGTTCAACTTCAAATAAAAATACTTATTATGTCATAGAATTCAGCTGATCTGGGGGAACAAGAAAGGAAAGTAGAGATACAAATAGATCGTCTGTGACCACTTGTCAACCGAATGGATGTGATTTTGCAGTTCGCACTCATAAACTCTTGTCTGCTACAAAGAACCTTTCACAGTCCAGCACATAACTTTTATTATGCTTGCTTGTCAACAGCAGCTCACACATTTCCTCATCGTAGTTTCTGCTTGTCACGAAAGGGCGGACTGCACCAACTAAAAGGAAGTCCCTCACGTGATGATAAGCGTCAACTTGTCCAGGCGACTTAAAGACCTTTGTGTTCCGCAACGCATGTGTCCGCTTCGAACGCATAATAATTGGGCCCATTGAACCCCTCATGTCCATGACAGACGCATGTGCTGTGGTAGACAGGACTAAAACTATCTGCTTGAGCGGACTGAAATAAATACTCCCTCACCCACACACACTATATACACACACACCATGAAACTATTTCTAGTTGTCATATGTCAATGAGAAAGTTTACACACTTGGTGGACGATGTTCGACGAAGCTAGATAAAATTGTCTCTCAGTGTGAACCAAAAGAAAACTATATACAGTATATATATATAAGTACACGAAGACCTACGTAGCTTGATAAAATTGGCTCTCAGTGTGAATCAAAAGAAAACTATAGATAAGTACACGAAGACCCACGAAGCTAGATAAAATTGGCTCTCAGTGTGAACCAAAAGAAAATTATATATGAGTACACGAAGACCCCCCTAACGGCAATGTTAACTCCATGTTAAGTCCAGCCTCACCTGGGAGGAAACTGCGCATTATTAGTCAGTCAGATAACGTGCCAGTGGAATACACGGTTGAGTAATACAGGCATTTGGGGATCTATCGATAGGCACGCTTTGTCAACAGCGAGCTTGTTAAAATAATTGCTTTTTTTTCAATAAAACCAACCGATGTGATCACTGAAGTAGGGGAGACTAATCAATGGGCACAACACTTCCTGTTACCTGCCTTGCTTGGTAACGGCATGACTAAATCGCATTTTCCGCAAAAAAGATTTGCCGTAAGAAATAATGATGTCGTAGAAGGTTATCTTCAAGGCGTGAGAATTATGCAGCATTCTACAAATAGGCTTGTAAAGAAAGTATTTTTTTTATTAGCTCTCCCCCTGTTCTAAGAAGAAAATTTGTAATTCTTGGTTGTTGTTGTTTTTTTTTTATTTTATTTATTTTTTGTTTTGTTTTTGTTTGTTTTTTTATTTTACTTGGTAACGAAGTATACCTGGTAAGTCTGGGAACTGTTAAAGCTCGTTGAATTCCAACCGTGTTAGCGTCCCCAGAGTAAGAACGAGCCTGAGGCTTGTGAGATGCACAGTACACGTGCAGGTCATCCATATTAGCGTCACTGTGGTGGAAGTTCTTCAGGTTCAGGGTCGTTTGGCACACGGCGCACGTGAAGCATGTCTTGTGGTACAGCACGTCCTTGACCGGGCCGACCTTCTCCATCGCGTACACCTGAGAGAACAGAACAAAGATAGATTAGGTGCAGGTGTCCTACCTAATGTGAAAAAATAGTCCACCCCCACTCACTCGCGGTCTTGATCGATTCCTAATGAGTGATGCCGACAAGAACAAAATAAAGAGCTTAGTTAACTGCCAGCGATAAATTAGCTGGTGCCTTGAAATTAAAGTTGCATGCTGCGACAGTGTCAACTAACGGGGTAAGGCATCGAGGGTTGCCTCCTTTTCTACTACGCACCCTATAACGCATTTGGTGAATTTGATTGAAATAAATATCTGAACGGATTTTCATCGATACTATTGAACAAGAGAAAAGTTGGACATCTTCAGAGGCTCAACAAGAGGAAACCGAACAAGAAGACAAATAAGAGAAAGAATAAAAGTTTCTGTTTTAAGGACAGTGACAAGGACAGAAGAACAAAACAGTTACAAGGAAATGATAAAGGTCAACAAGTTATTTTTATTCAATTCAGGGGCGGTAGTCAGGAGGCTGACGTAACTTGAACTCAGGGTTCACTAAGTACCTACAGCGATGAATGGTCCTTTACTAAAAACACGCCTCCCTAGGAGATTAAACAAAAGTTAGAGGTCTAATATGTCTCAGTCTTATGAAGGTCAACGGTTATAGCTTCAGAGGATTTGATACTGCCGGGGTCATTGAGTGCGAGTCAAAGCAATCCCAAGGGTATGGATGTTTCTCTAATTCCTAACTTTAGCCTCTATGGCTGCTCTCTGGGGTCGAAAGGGTAAACATAAAAGGTTGAATCATGTTGTCCAGAGGACACGCCTACTCTGACTCACCTTCTTGCCACATCTGAGACACAGCTCCTTGTTGACGGGTAGCTGCAGGCAGGGCTCAACGCTGCTGTGCTGCATCTGCAGGTCAAGCTGACCGAAAAGTTGTAGATCGGGTTCTCGAACAGTCAATTGCGGGTAGGAGGGCTCGCTACAGGGGGAGGTAGGTGACGATCCGGAAGTGCTGGAGGGTAGTGACGAACCACTCCCGAGGTGGCCTGATCATCGGGCTGCTCTGTCATCGAAGTACCGCAAGTTCATGTTTTTGGCCAGGGTGTGAACGTCCGGGCATAGTATATCTGTGTGTATACGTGGGTTCTTGAGGACGAGGGTTAAGACCGACTGTAGAATTTCCGAGAAGCGATGCTGTGGAATTGCTAAGTAGAGACTCTGTGGAACCGCTGAGAAGTGATGTAGAACTGCTGAGCATAGGCGCTGTAGAACTGAGAAGAGGTGATGTGGGGCTGCTGAGAAGAGGTGATGTGGGGCTGCTGAGAAGAGGTGATGTGGGGCTGCTGAAAAGAGAAGCTGTTGAGTTGCTAAGGACGTCTCCAGGAGTGCTCACCTGGAGGGAATTGTGCACTAGTGGCGACACCCCTGTCAGCAAGGGAGACAAGCCAGATACTGAAGAGAGAGAAAGAGAGGTGTTCCACTGTGACGCTAAGGAAGGCGAGAAGACAGATGACAACGGAGTTTGCAAGGGAGGTAATGGCGCCGGCAAAGGAGGTAACGGCGTCTGCAAGGGAGATAATGTCGTCTGCAAGGGAGGTAAAGGCGTCTGCAGAGCAGTTAATGGAGTCTGCAGAGTAGACAGCGGAGTCTGTAAGGTAGGCAGCAAAACCTGGCTGCCTGCTGTTAAGGGATTCAGATGTTGGCCCCAGAATGGCGAGACCGGCACTTGGTGATGAGGTGCAACTAAAGGCTGCTGCTGCGGCATCGTGAATGCTGCAGAATATGAAGCGGCAAGCAAGGCTGCAGGCGAAGGGGCTGGTACTGCATACGGATTTGCCGGAAGGGCCAGATCGCTGCTCTGGCTTAGAGTTGCCAACGGGTAGTCGGTACGAGCCTTCTGTCGGGTGTCAAGAACGGCGGGTGCCACAGCTGAAAGCGCTAGCGACGCGTCATCCGCACCCTTGGCTCCTCGCGGACGCTTCCGAAGGTCTCAGAGTTGGCGCCCAGGCGGCTCTGCCTGAGGGCATGGAGGATGTGCGAGTCACGTGGGAATGATGATAGCGTTGGGACGTGGACGATGATGACGATGATGGTGACGATGTTGGCGTGTTGTGGGCCTGTACCAGAGGAACGTGGTTCCGCGAGGTGTCATTGTTGAAGCTGAGGACTGCCAACTCTGACGAGAGGAGCTGCTGATGCTGGGGCCTGTTTCCTACCCATACTGATGTCACTCCCGGGTCTCCGGATGCCTTACTTCCACTCGAGTAGCGCGCCCTTGGTCGAAGTGACCCGATATTGACTGGGAAGTCTGTTTCATCATCGCAACCTGGGACAAAAAAAGCATTCTCTTTTCAGCAAATGTTGTTTACCCTAACCCTAACATCCTTCTCTACAGCCTTTTTTACGCTATGTTACTCTGGCACTGTTATGAGTGATCACGTGACCGGGTGATTCTACCTAACTGATCGCCCTCAGCCTGTGGTAGTTGCTAGCACCACATCTTCGCCTGCTCTTTTGAAGTACGGGGTACCTCAGTGCTATGTTCTTTGAATTCTTGTATTTACTGTATATATCTGGTACATTTGGAACCACCATCCACCACGTGGGCCCGCAGTATCACATGTCTGCTGATGATTTATAACTGCTAGCATCTGGCCTTGCTTCTCAGATCCAGTGCGCCACCGCTCGACTCAGCATTATCTCTTGAATCTTACATCATTTCAGTCTGTAACGTCCATCTTCCTTGAGCTTTACAGGATCAGTCACATCGACACTTCCTGTCAGTTTTTGCCACCAAAAAGTTCATGTCTGCCTTTGTTGTCCCGGTTGGATTACTTCTCGATCTCCCTAACCGCCTACTGGACAAACGTTAACGGTTTCAGAACAATACCGTTCGTCTTGTCTTCCGCCAGCTTCACCGGCTGTCAGTCCTAGCTCGGCCACTGTTGTCTTCCCGGCCTTGCCCTCGCATACCTGACTGCTGTTGACGCCATACCACCTGAGTCGGTCTCCTCGGTCTGATTGTGCACCTCTCCTCTCTGTGTCACTCACCAGACAAGAGAAATTCGCCAGACGCTCCTTTTCCTTCTCAGCCAGGAATGCTCTGCCCCTCTCTCTTTGAACTGTGTCCATGTTTGAAGTCTTCAAACTCGTCCTCAAAACCCATCTCTTTAAGAAATATCTTGCACATTCAAGCGTTCTATTCAAGTCACTACTTAGTTCTTCATTTTCTCCCATGCAGTTAGTTCGTGTTTGCCATCATATCATCCTATGCTGACGCTTATGTTTGTAGTGTAGTTAAGTTTGCATCCACATTGGTAATGCACTTTAGCACCACCACCACCACCACCACACCATCATCGTCGTCGTCGTCGTCATTCAAGTCAAAGGACTTAAGTGCTTTCGCGCGCACAGAGAGAGAGAGAAACGAGGAAAAGGTGAATGTGACAGGGAGAGATCGTCTAACCTTACAACAAGTAGCTAGTCTATTTATTGTGCGTGTCCATGCATGCATGTCGCTGGGGGATTAAACATATAAAACCAACCTTTAGACTAAACGTAACTGCGCACTACCTGCTGGCCGCCTGCTGGCTGGCTATTCACACACAGATCATACAAGTGTTCCACTAAGCATGTACAGTTAGTTGTCTAAAGCAGTCGTGGCTATTGTCAGCAGCTTGATAACACAAAAGCTTCATTCAAACGACAGCACAAGTTACAGTAGCAGTGGATCACTTCGCACGCAACACTTGCTTCTCACTGGATTCTCACGGGATTCACGGTAACGAAAATAAATGATATTTTGTAACGGAAGATCTCTTGGAGGGGATCAGAGTTCCCTGCGCACAACCACAAAGAACAACCAGAACTCCTTAAAGGAAAACTAGGATCTGTGAAGTCGGTAGCTAACCTCTCAGATCATCTAGTCTTTTACACTCAAATACATTTCTCTATTTCTTTATTCGTGTGTGAAGGCGGGGAGGGGAGGTCAAACTTAGAGGCGAAAGTTCGATACCCGTGTAGCACAGCAAACTTCCCTCAGTCTACCAACTGGCAGGAACGGGTACCCTCACATAAAGCTGACCCCGAGAGTGAGGTCTCTAACACCTCTCTGAAAATGTCAGGAGACCACCTTTCCCTCTTTTTAAACTTGTATGTCTATTTTGTGTCTGTCTGTCTATTTCTCTGTGTTTTATGCCTATCGCGTGTGTTTGGTATGCCTATTTGTGTGTCTACAATCTGTCTATTTGTGTGTGGACCATCTAGTTGTGTGTTTTTATGTCTAATTGTGTGTTTGTATATCTATTTGTATGCGTATGTATGTATCTATTTATTTTGTGTATCTATGACTATTTGCGTGTGCGCGTGGTTAACCCAGGCTAATCGAGAACAGAAAAGAGCATTCACCAAATAACCAGAACCCTTTCCTTCCCCTCCGTCGCATCGCTCATCTTCGCACGGGCTGTAGGTGTGTTTACACCTGAGTCCGGATGAATAGGAGGTGAGCGGCGCAGTCTACATAGTACAGTCCTCCTGTTTACTATTTGCTCGCCACTAGCATTTCGTACAGACACGTCTCCACGGTAGTAGTCCGAATCGTGGTTCACCATCACCATCAGTATTCCGCTGCTCTTTGAGCTAGACTTAACATGGGCTTATGGTCCCCTGCATGATCCGTGAGGGAATGGGAAGAACTTGTTTTCCTCACCCTTGAGCTGCAAGCTAAGACCCACACCTCCATTAACATTGCTATTTTCTTTATGATGACAGGAAGAATTAAAAAGCGCACGAATTTCGGTTGTGACAGTCGCGCTCATGCAAAAATCTTTTTCTTACCTTTCATCCCCTGCTTCCCACCTGTCTCCTCCGTCTGCTGTCAGGCGCGCAGTGTGCTAGTATGTACACTGCACAGAGGTACATACCTTTGTGGTACACTTTGCTCACCACTGGTCCGTGTGCAACGGTTGATGGCAGGCCAGGGCGAGTAGGTTCTTACCACCTTTTCACCCCCTCCTTGGCTCGCGGGGGAGAGAGGGAGCACATGCTATAGAAGAGGGCGCGGTATATCCCTCGGTAAATATTTTGTCCGAAGTAAATAGTTTCGAGATTTCTCTGAAAAAGACTACAATTATTTTTATACCGGCTTCTTTTTTCACGTTGTCTGTATCTGTGCCACGAATGAAATAACTTATTACCTTGTTTCATGAAGCAATAAGTTCATTAAGCTAGCAATATTTGTAATAAAAATATATATAAATAGAAGCATGAATGAAGTGAAAGTCAATGAAGCCGGTGGGTAGTTTAACTCCCGTCATTCTTGCTTGAGCTAACCTGAGGAATGTGTTAAAAGCTTGCATTGGTTTAAAAAAAAAAGGTAAAACTGAACACTTAAATATTCGTGTAGATAGCTGCCATCTAAACTTGTTTCTTTTGTTATACGAACTAAATGTGCATTCACCTACAGAGGAAGCTTTTTTTTGCACGGGCTGATGGCATTTTAAGACAGCGCTACCATATGCCCTTTATGAGTTTCAGAATAACTGAGTGTATATGGGTGTCTAAACATATATGTGTTTGCATGTATAATGTACTTGGTAAGAGTGAGATAGAGGGAGGGAAAAAATTTATAAAAAGTTTACCAAGGAGTCCTGGTAAATTATGTTTATATATTTTGAGTTGCTGATGTATATTTATATATCTCCAGTGACATATAAAGACAGAGAGAGGTGTGAATGTATTGGCTGGTACGAAGTACTTAGCCATAGGAGTGTGTGTATGTGTGCGTGCGAGTGCATCGCATGTGCATGTCTACTCTTGCAACACTTATAGCCTATTCGTGGAATAGGAAAAGAAGCCGATTTCAAGATGGGAACAGGTGGGTTGTCGGGAACCATCACAAATTCAGGTTCATCTGTGGGTCATCAGTACCAGGTAAGCCCAGGTCTGAACCACAGAGCCATAGATGTTTATGCGACAAAAAAAAAAAAAAAAAAAAAAGAAGGCGGAGTCAACAGGCAGTTTACGAGGTTTCAGGTGAGAACAGTTTGTTAGTTAACTGCACCACAGCTACAGTCTTCACCAGAAGTCAGTCTGTCACATCCCCAATCGCGCATGCGCAACAAGGTCGCCCGAAAATAAAAGGAATGCAAATGACCTTAGCTTGGAATGCATGCATGGAGTGGAATGCATCAGTCGGGGTGTGGTGTGCGAAATTTCGGTGGAGTTTTTCGAACCAGGACTCTATCTCCATGACATGCTGTAGCAACGAAAATAAATGTGAAGGATTCCAAAATTGTTTCTCGTTTAATTTTCACCCACCCACCCAACATTTTGGTGCGTAGGTATGATTTACGTATTTATTTGGGGTGTTTTTGGGTTGTAGATGGGAATAAATTGGGGTAATGTTTGTCCTGTTTGTGTTGTTGCAGTCAGATATCTGTCAGATATCTGAAGAAAGTAGGTGTGGGTAAGGTGACCAGAAGTCCCGCTTTAGGCGGGACAGTCCCGCTTTTGACCTCCTGTCCGGCCTGTTCACCGGGCTGGACCCCCAATGTCCCGCTTTCTGGCTTTCTGGCAAGTCCATCAAAGGGTGTTTTTAGCAACTTGATAACAGAACAGCTACATTAAAACGACTCAAGATATCACACTAGTAATGGATTGCTTAACACTTAATATCTGTAAATCCTTCGTAGGCGCATGATGAAATCCTTGGGAATTTTCCTAGTCGCTTGATACTTATAGAATCTCCAGAAAATGAAATAACTATCATAAGAGGTCTCTAAAAACTAATCGGGATTTGTGTCACAAACAATTTATTTTTACTTTGCTACTATTTTAACTTGTTCTACATCTTTTTTACTATTTTGTGATCTTGTTCAGAAAAATGAGTCTGCCTTTGGCTGAGATATTGCGCTTTATAAATTCCCACTTTTATTTTTTTCTCAGTTCCAAACAGCGGGATTCTTCTGTGATGCTTCATTAACTTCGTCGCTACGGCCCGCTTTCAAGACGGGTTCCTTGATGGTCCCCTTGAGTTTGGGAAAACTATAAAAAAGTACATGGAGCAAGATCAGATGATTAGGGAGGTTGTTCTAGTACGGCGAGGATCTTCTCGCCCAGGAACTGTCAGATGCTCAGGGCGTTGTAAGAAGGTAATAACGACAGCGACAATGGCATCGGCATCAAAATGTATTAATACCGCTTTCTATTATCTTTTGACTAAGTAGCAATGTTACATACAGAATCAAATCCTTCCTGTAGAGGATTCCAACGTCTTAAAATATTTTTACAAATATACAATTCTGAAAACAAGCAGCATGTTAAATGTTAAATGTGTTAACACTGATAGTCCTGTGATTCTCTTTTGAATGTCGTGGGATCTGCATGCTTTGACAACTGAATATGTAATTAGGTCTTTTAGTGAGGATAATTAAGGTGTATGTGTACTCGCACAAAACCATTCACACATATATATATATTACATATACCCATGTATGCACGCGGAAGTCTATTTGTACTCTTCCACCAACACATGCGCGCGCGTGGGGTATGTCCCTCAAAGCGAACATTTGACCTTTTCCGTCTTCAGTCATTTCAAGCTGTCAAGTTCCTAGGACAGACTAATCTCCTTCTTAGTAAACAGGATGCAACGAGGAATGTGCTTGACGGGGGGAAAAGGAAACCGGCCCTGATGTCAATGGAAGCCGTTGAAGCAAAGTGTGGATTGGCGTCCTGCAAATCTCAGCTCTTGTAAGTTCTTTTTCTCCTCACAAGAGGAACAATTCAGACTGGTTCGCAAAAAACGGGCTTGACAATATCGAGGACTTCACCAGAGAAGTCTTGAGGCACTTCACGTGGTTCAATCATCAGCGCGGGAAGATGGGGGGGGGGGGAAATCAATCAAGTCGATGATCGTCCAGTGATCTTTTTCTAAATGAAAACCCAAGCTGCAAAAGCGAACAGGCAGCGAAGGGAGTGGTGGTCAAACAAACGCACCGCTAGTGTAAACGATCGTCACAAGGTGTCTTTACAAGCACTTATCACGTGATTTCTTCTTTAACTGCCATCTCTCTCACACCCTCGCCATTTCTCTCTCTCACACCCTCCTTCTCGCTCTCTCGCACGCGCACGTTCAGCTTACAGAAATGAGAAAGAGAGAGAGAGTGAAGTGATCAATATTATTAAGAAAAATGATTTACAAAAATTAATATTTTTCTCTAGTTATCTTAATGTTTTCTCAGCCTCGATGCATGCACACTAATGACAAAACTTAGAGCTGTGATTTCCTGAGGGGTTTAGCATAGGGTAACCTGAAATCTACTTTCTTCAGCCCCTCCTCCTCCCGGAAAAATCTCTACCTGCACACCCGGAGTTAAGGTAAGATTATTTTCTGACAGGCTACGAAAAGCAAAGCTTGTCAGGAAGTTCAGTGCAATTTAAAACCGAACAGAACATTACTGTAAAACAAAACCCAAAGAAAAGTACTTACTTTGAGACTTATTTAGATTGACTTCCTTTGTGTACTGTCAATAATTAGTTGTCTTTTGACGAGTGGATAGCGAAGTTTAGAGAAGCGGCGTTCAAAGGCGGAAACGGAGACTATAAGCAAGTTCGAAACCCGTTTGACGCAACGTGCTTTCCGTTGACTCAGTCACTGGATGGGTACCCGACTCTTTAAAGGGTTGGGGAAAGAAAGCGAAGATAGGAACCACCCTCACAAAAATGTTAGCCCCGAAAACTAACACCTCACTCCCCAAGTGACCGAAAGGTTAGGGACCTACCTCGACGTTTTCAAACTTTTTGAAGAAATAGAAGAAGAAATGTTTAATTTCATGACCGTTTAGTGACTTAGAAACTGCAGTGAATTAAAAAAGTAATGTGAACGAGAAGATATACAAAAGTAATCATCGACTAACAATGCATTACCTCCAATAAAAAGAAAGAAGGATTAAACAAGACGCGTTGCCTACCTGTCTGGCGGCTTCCCTCCTTGCTGTGTGGTAAGATCAAAAGGAGGAAGGCTGTGTGTCTTATTCACTTTTGAAAAAGGTCAAACAACGAACCTGCGCTAACTATAGCAGAGATTCTCGAGTAGTGTAATTTGCTATATGCAAACCTTTACCTGGTCTAGTTTTCTTTTAAGTTCGACGAATGACACTAGATATGTAGACCTGTTTATACCTGGGGTTTACAAAGAGAGGCCTCTAACCGGCGGAAGGCATGGCCACATTCTTTTTGTCAACAACACTATCAACAATACGCACGTGCGCGCGCACGTACGCACGCCCACACCCATCCACCAACACACAAACAAGCAAAAAAGCACACATACAGTTTTTCTTCCTCCGTGATGGCAACCATTTTATGACATGAATGTTCGTAGACCAGTGTTGGAGTGAACTGTGCACAGAACCTTAAGGAAACCCAAATAGTCGTTACACACAAAAGCTTTTACTGTCACACTGTCACCCGCCATGTCACGACAAATTCTCCTTCTTTCTTCTTCACTCACACCTGTCATACTACCTCCTCCCTCCCAACACTTTTGCTTTCTTTAATGTACTTCTAGAGTGGTAGGGAAGAGAAGCAGTAATTATTTCTGACTGCTGAGATTTTACGTTTGACAAAGGATGGTTAGTATTTTTGAAAAGATGTTTTCTCCATTTTTCACTTTGCTTCACCTGCTGTCTCCTCCATACTGTTAAACCAGCGTCAACTATCAACCAGTAAACTAGTGCTAAATAGCTTGACCACAGAGTCGGTTAAGTAGGAGATGGCATAAGCCAGTGTTAATTAAAGTGTCTACCACAGAAGTGGACAAAATCATATTTGTACCACGTCAACCAGTGGCCGCCGTCAACCAGAGTGTCAACCAGAGTCAACCAGTGTCGGCTTTGTACCACAGCGTCTAAAAGCATCAGATTTCTACTCCAGCATCAGTCTGTGTCAAAAGTCAAACAGCCAGTAAATGTCAGCTAGTTTTAGATGTCAACTGATGTCAAAAGTTAGCCGCTCAGCCGGTGTCCTCTGTCCATTATTAGCCATCATCTGTAGCGTTCTATGGGTCAGCCATTCCATGAGCACTGTTTACTGACCAGCTGTATATCTTTCTAAAGACTGAATATTATGGTTTATAGTGGAGGATGACGAGCAGCTGTAGTTTCTTTCTTTCACCAGGTGACAGGTCTACACGTGGATTTAAAATGCAAACAGCGCCACACGGCTTCAAGGATGACATATTGTCAGAGGCTTTTTGGGTGTGCGCGCTTCCATCACGAATGGGTATGTGCTGTGGGCATGTGTTTAGGTGTTTAGGTGTCACCTGTCTCCGAGAAGGGGGAATGGAGGAACAGCTGGTACGCCTACGGTAGGTGGGCTGCAATGACGGTAATATACGGGAGGGGGATTTAACCGACAATAGCAAATGGCGGCTGTAAAGTGGCTGGTGAAGTGACAACATTAGGGAATAAAAAACGCTATGCAAGAGTGTGGGTGATATATATATAGACAGAAAATTTGATTGTACGAGTGTGTTTGTGTTGCTCTCTATCTCACACGCACTCAGAGCGTATGTCACCAATGCAGTGAGGATTGGTTGTCTTTGGTTCAGCTCTCGTCTTGGACAACTCGATTTCTTTCTCTGCATGTGACATCTGTTTACATGGCTAGCTGCCTTGGCTAGCCTTAGTTTCTGGATCATCAATTTTGCCCCTCCCCCTCTCCTTCTATAACTAATTAACGGACTAAGTTGTCTGTATGTGTTCACATGCATTCTTACAGAGAAGAGTCCCACTTCGCTAAGATCGAGGAGATGAGAAGATTTTATTTCCGGGAATTGTCACATTTGGATAATAATTACGACCTCGATCTTGTAACTTTTAAGAGGGTTTCTGTCAATTTTTGCGAGCGAGAACACCTCGCGATCGCGAGATAGCCTAGAACATCACAGGCGACGGTGTAACTTCTGCAGTGCAGGATGGGCATGTTGTAATGCAGAAGTATTTATCCCCACGTAGGGGCGTCTCTCAATTTCGATGGACGAACATTTCGATTCAGTGCTACTTGGTGTCTCTACGATGCAGCCGGACATTCAGAAGTTGGTTTCGGGAAACTTCAAATATCCCACTAATTACCACATAATTAATGGTAAGTACAACTTGTTTCTAATAAAAAAATGCTCTATTTTTTTGTGCCCGACAACGGCTTTCCGTTATACAAAGGTTGGGCATCACTGGCCTAATATGTGAGGACGTGTGTACACTGCTTGGGCTGGGGAGCGCAGTTCGTGCCAGAATAGGGCGCCGGTCTGCTTCAGCACGTTTCTGTGTAAACTTCAACACTACTTGGGCAGCTTGTCAGCAGTACGACGAAATAAATGCATTATTTTCCAGTTCACTTCCATATTCTCAATTGCCCGACAACCTTTGTTTACAAATGACAGTAATATGTGAAGTATATGTCCTCATGCACTCTCTTGGGCAGAGATTCCTAGAAATGAAGGTAAGAAAGGCGAACTGTGATAGTCCATGAGTTTCTCATGTAAAAATGTAAAAGAAAATTGATCGACTATAAGTAATGGTGTTGCAGGAACCTCTCCCCATCCAGGCTCTATTACCACCCTAAGGTGTGACACCCAGGATCTTTTCTATGTCTTTTCGAAGAGTCTCTACACTGCAGCGAGGTTTGTGATATAAGATGACGGGGATTGTGTTGGGACAAAGGGCATTGTGGGAGTGATGGGGAAGGGGACGGGTTTTAGAGTCTGGGCGATAAAAACCACCAACAAAAGAAACCGTAAACCAACTCTTGCAACGCATGGCTGCTTCTGGACAGAAATCTGTACAAAGTTCGTTCATATATATTCATGAGCACAAAGATAGCCTGGGTTTTTCATTCAGCTGTTAAATGTCATCTCACTTAGATAAGTTTTTCGTTCACTCTGTGGGTATTTATAAATGTCTTTTGAGTCTCTGTCTTTAATTCTGCCTCACTTTTGAGTCTGTCTCTTCATTCTTGCCCTACGTCTCTAAAAACTGTTAAGATAATTGTATAGATTTTCCAGTCCTTCTTCTATATTTCAGTTGCCCTACTGCCTTCTTCCGTTTCAATCTTTCTCATTCCCCCCCCCCTCCGACTAAAAACATTGTTTTAAGAGTGGGTAATTGTAGAATTACTGCTTGGATTCCCCCTCCATTGACAGTATAAAATCGGGGGTGATTCGCCTGTAGTTGAAGTTGAAGGTAAAAAAAAACTTGTCCAGTGTCTGTTTTGTACTCTTCGGTTCACATATCCGACAGACACATGCCCACCTTCATACTTTGAAATCATTTCCTTTTCAATTCAATGTCATTACCTCACTACTATTAATTGCTCTTATCTTCTTTGGAGCCATGATTGAAGATTATCTTATTAAAATTCACTAAATAAGAAGGATGCGCATAGATAAGGAACGACAACGTGGCGCTAACATTTTGTTCGTTATCCGAAATTTTGTTCGCTATCCGAGACAAATTTTTAACAAAATTTTTGGTTACCGAAAAAAAAGGTTCCACTGTACAGTATTTATTGTATGACCGACAGGGAAAAATCGTCTGCACACAAAGGGAGGCTATTCTCATCAGGTGTGAAAAGACCGGAAGCAGTTTGTCATCACCAACGACCGTGATGGAGACCTTGCTGCTTCTGATCGGAATAGGTGTCTTGCTGTTGTGCATCATCCTCACTCTTTTCATTTTACTCGTTTACTCTGGGTTATTCGAGAAAGTTGAAGTTGGTGCTGGCAAACCACCGATCGGCGAGGCCGTAATCGCATACAAATTTGCGCGTGGGCCCTACAAAGAGGCAGGGCCACTATTCACAGAAGTTTGCAAGATCGCCCCCAAAAACAAATGTCTGGGTATTTATTATGATGATCCCAAAACGGTAAGAACATTTCCAGTTAAAGCGCATTACAAAAGAAAACTGTTTCCGGAAGATTTATCATGTTCTAAGCTATTGTATTAGTCTTTATTCATTTATTTACTTTTTTTTTTAAATGGCCGAAAAAACGATCAGTTAAACACCGTTGGTCTCAGTGAAGGCTCAACTGATTTGAAATAGTAAAGGTGATCATAAATCCATCATTAACTACACTTTTTAATTTTTGTACTTAATATACCGTAACAGAAAAAACAATTTTAAACACGAAAATTTATAATAATTTGGTCATAGTGCATATGAATGTAGAGGAGGAACAACTATTGAATGTAAAAATTTCACTTCTAATTAAAAAACCTTTAGAAAAGTATTCAGAAGAAACATATTCGATATATATTTCACTACAGTTTGTTCTGAAAAGATGTTTATTCTGGTTATTACTTTAGGACTACAGATTTGTTTCCTTTTGTGCTAAAAACAGGTTGAGGCAAGCTGCCTTCGTTACATTGTAGCTTCAGTACTGTCTGAAGGAGGAGGAGAAGTAGACGAAGAGCTGAAAAAGAAGTTTGAAGAGGAAGGTTTTAAAGTCATCAGCCTGCCAGAAGTGGACTATGCAGTGCGCACTACATTTCCCCATGTCAGCACTTTGTCCATCTTTATTGCAATCTCCAAAGTTTATCCACAGCTTGCTGAATATATCAAGGTACAAAAGAACATTATGTAACATACATTCATATAATAATATACAATAAAAGTTATTTTTACATGCTTTTTTTTTTTTACTAAGTGGACAATAGTAGTCCAGTAAAGGTATTAAACTCATTTGTCCTGCGTCCATCATGCTGCTCAGCTATCACTCCACTTATCACTTTCAGATCACCATCTACTCCATAGTGCTGTGGAGTTTTAATATCAAAGACTGAATAATGCAAAATAAGTTTAAAGTAAATAATAAAACTTATGCTCTTCTGTGTAGAGGCAGAACAACTCAATTAGTAATTGAACATCAAACAGTCTTAGTTTTCTCCTTGTTCTTGATGTAGTGGTGACTTCATGCTTTCTCGGTCCTGATATCTACCTCTGAAAACATATGACTGCGCATATGGATCAAGATAAAGACTATATTTTTTAATCAAGAGAAACCAGAAACCACCTATCAAAGTTTCTTCTTTGTTTGCTTAAAGTAGATCTTTTATACCTTTCAGGAACACAAGCTGTGTGCTCATCCCTTTCTTGAAATCTACCAGGACAACACAATTTACTTCATGGCCCCTTTGTCCAAACATGAAGACTTCTATGTCCCAGAATCACTCAAGTGCCTGGAGGAAGACAAACAAGATGATGTTGAGAACATTACTAGCTGCAACCTGCCCATGTCAGCAAGTGAAGGGACAGAGCCAAGTCTTCTAAGCCACGCCATGAAGGCTGGTGTGCTTGCAAACATGGATGAGGAAAAAGGAGACGAGATATCTGGAATGGGCGATTCAGGTATTGCCACATCCTTTGTCTCCTCAGAAGCCAGTGGTGCTGCTTCGAGGGATGAAAATGGATCTGATGAGGGATCGACTTCCTCTTTTGAAGAAGTTAGAATGGAGAATGGAGAAAATGTTGATGAGTCACAAAAGAAGTCAGCTTAAACTGATGGGGTGGGGGGATGTGTTTTTTTTCTGGCAAGCATTGAAAACCCACATTTGCTAAAAACCAAAAACCGCAGTCAACTGAAGGAAGTCCCATCAAAATCTCCTGCTCACATTTTTATATTTTCCCCTCCAATTCCCACCCAACATTTGTGAATTGCAGCATCTACTTAACTGCCTTACACGATCAAGTTCCTAACTTTTATGTGGAGGTTGCCACCTAGCTTCTTTAAGAATCCTTTTTGTTTTTTAATAGAAGACTTTAAGAAATTGGTATACCTGCACCAGCTAAGTACAGATATATTAGCCAGTCTTATAGGATCTTACATTTCTACTGTCTGTAATTATGCCAAGAATACCAATAAAGCTTAATATTGTGCATTACCTGTCATAAGCATCACACCTGCTTTTTGGATTTAATGAGAGAGCCTGGAAAAAAATGTTACTAACCAGAGTGACTAGTTAATTTTGCAAAGATTTGAACTTTTTCACTTGAGTACTAAGAAGACAAAAGTGGCATTAAATGAATGAAACTGAAAACTGAGCACATGCAAAATGTGCCCTGAATAAAGAAATGCATGCATATATGTATTCTTTTAGTGCTGACATATTTAATCTATTCTTATGATTGTGTCATGAATCAGAGTTTTGCTTATGATGATATAAATATAATGGTAACATCTTAGCATTAAGGGAGCATAACACTTGTATGTCATTGTTTAATTGTAGACATTCCACAACATAGTGAAAGTCATTCCGTGTAAGAAGCTAGAGCTACCATAAAACTTTTAAACCAAAGAGCAAATGTTCAATTACCCGTCAGTCTGTATTAAATACTTGACACTGTGTGGTTATGGATGTTTGAATTACTTTATAAACAGATGTAAATATTTAGTGCTATGTTCATGTATTATCAATATTGAAACAGATCAAAAGAAATGGAATGTTACTGTATAACATTTTCTAGGCAATAGAACATATATCAAAGTAATTGGAGATTTTAATATTTAAGGTGCATTAGTATGCATGTCAAGTCTTACTGAAACATCAGGTTATTATTATAAAGAGCTTTTTGCTGGTTGTGACTAAACAATTGTTCTTGTCTTGTTGCTGCTTGTGAAGTGCAATTTTCACTTCTTTACACAATCTACTAGATGGCTTACTGAATGTATGGCAGAAGACATGTACCATGGCATATCTGTACCTTGCATTAACTTCCAAAGATTTTTAAGATTAATACATGTCAATATAAAGTGAATCTGGTCTTGTATAAATATTTCTTGTTTGGAAAAGTGATCACATTATTCATAAGGGCTTGGTGCAGCTGTTGCTAATGTTTTGTTGCAAGGTTTTTAGTTGAATTCCATGACCTGTTGTAACAAATGTTTTTAAGGCATCGTGCATAGATTCAAGTTTTAACTCCATTAAAGAGATTCTTTTTAATTGCACATTATGCAAAAAGTCATTTTGAGTATTAGAAAAACATTTGGTCCATACTAGATTACAAGTTCCCTTTTAATAATATTCCTGGGTGTAATATGAGACATTGCTTTCTTGGCTTCAGTCTTCAGATGTTTGACTGAGCTGTGATTTATTCATGTGACCAAGTGAAAATGGTATTGACGAATTGCTTTTCTATTGCATATTCTGCTATTGCCAGTAAGAGTTCATGGCATATCAAAATAAAGCAAGTTTTATGCAGGTGATTGTAAGCATATGTAGTGTAAATATGGTGATCAATAATCAAGCCTAATCACAAGAAGCAGAGTTAAGGAAAAATATCTGATCTAAATCTATTTTTCTTTGAAATATAGAAGTCAGAATGGTTTACTACATGATGCACACACTGTCACATAAGAAGTCAGGTATACAGAGCAAGATACTTAAGATTTGTGGAAATGGTTATTCAACAAAGGGCACCCTCATTTAATAATTATCATGGTGATTGATAAACATAGATCTTCCCCTGTAGTTGTATAATAAATCATGTTCTGCTTCACATATAATGTTATATGGACTTTTTATCTCCTTTGGCTTGAATACTTGTAACTCACTTGATAAAAGGGAAAAAGCAGCTGTGATAAAGCCATGGGTAATCAACCACAATGATGCAGGAAGAATTTGACAAAAAGACACTGCATGACAAAATTAGGGAAGTGACACAGTTTCCTTTGCTTGACATTGGTTTTTTTTTCTCACCTTTTCCCTATTTTCTTGAAAAGAGATCACCAAAAAATTTAGTTTTGTAGAATTGTTGATGTAACCAGTAATGTGAAAAATAATGTTACTTAGTGTTGTTGTAGATCCATTTTTTTGGTAACTCATGTTGCCTAGTATGCTTGGCTGTGGAGCAGGTTGCTGGTTCAAGAGCTGCTTAGGCCTGTGGCTGGAAAACTCCCCAGCCCACCCAGTAGCTGCTGTACAGAAATGGATATCTGATTTATCAGGGCAGGGAAAGATAGGAGAGGGTAGGGTTCTGCTATTTACCTGCTATGCCCTGGGCACATTGGACCACTTTCATTACCCTCAAATCCTCTAGGGTGTGGGACCCTTTTCCTTGGCCACATCAGGACTATCTCTTCCAGTGTTTTCAAACACTTTTTTATTAAATTAAGAAATATATCTTTTGATTTGCCTAAGATTGCAATTTGCTTATAACATATATTGTATGTTGCTTTCTTATTATCAGACTTATGATCGCCAGTTGGACCTATTACCAGGTGACAATGTTCTGTTTAAGTACCCATATTTTGCAAACAGAGGGGGTTGTATACTCATGTTTTTCGGAACTGAGTCATTGATAGGTTGTGCAGCTTGTTAATGGTCATAGTTAAAGTGGCAACCTGTCCTGATTCAATCAGTATCTTATTTCGTGCTTTAGTGGGTTTTTTTTTTTTTCAAGCTAGTCAGTACATTATGTCCCATGTCTCTCTACTGTTTTTCTTCTTATGTCAGGTCATGCATTTTCCATTTTGTCCCTTATATCTATGCTTGTAAGAATTATAATACAATGGAGGGCTATTAATCTGCGAATTCACTTAAGACTCAGAAAATGCTTGAATCCCAATTTTTTTACACTATGGATTGTATGGACCTGGACATGGCCTCTCAAACACTCTAGACAGGTGTTGATTATGACGCTACTTTGAAAATGGCAACTTGCAGGTCAACACATGAGAAAGGATCGTGATAAAAAAACATTTATTTTTCTATTATTTAGTGTAATTTATGATTTATCAAAAAATATTTCAGCCACGGGTGAGCAGTTTGGACCCCAATCCCACGGCTTAATGGCCCTACACTGTAATTACATATAATGTAATATCATTTTCATAACAGCGTAGAAAGGAATAGAGTGATACACTGATGAACCATTCTTTTTCCAGCAGAATAAATTTGTATATATCTTTTCTCAGAAGTAAAATTTGAGAAAATAATAGTCTTTCAGTAACATTGTGTCTACATTGATTATACACTTGCATGCCAGTGAAAACCAAGTATCCTTTGTCCAGAAATGTTTGTCACATTTGCCAGTGTTGAGTATCATGTTCATGTATCTATAAAAGCTTTAATCTCAAGAACTTTACTCAGCAAATTTTGATGGTTAGGCGTGGGAATGTTACCTGATATTTCTGATATTAGCTGCTGCTGTAACATTGACATACTGCTAATCTTCAAACACTGTATATCAAATTTTTAAGCCAGCCACCACCTCTGGCAAATACTTTGCAGCCAAGTTAATGTGCTAGATGGAGCTCTCAGAATATCAACAGGTCACTCAGTCTATGCAATGTGTTTTATTCTCTCTGCTTCGTGATCATGCAGATCCTAGCAATCTAGGAATGATTTGACCTATGACAAGAACTATTTTCAAATATAAATTTATCTCTTTTATCACAGATTAATAATGACTTTGTAGATCTGAACTACAAGTTGCAAATCCTAAACATCGTAATCTGTGAAAAGATGCTTCACTATTGCATTTGATATTTTTGACTGTTGTGATCAGTTTGATTTGGTGCTCTTGCATGAAAGCAGTAGAAATTGATCTAATGTGATATCATTTACTGCGTATCATAGTAGTGTTTTGACAATTTACCAGACTAAAACAGTATATGAAGGCGTTTGGTTTGGGATTCATGAAGGATGACAAACAGTTGAAATCTTGAAAGTATTATGTCAGTGCATTTGCACTGATTCCCCTCTGATGACTTGTGAACTCAGTTTTTCAAAGGCATTCTGCAGGCAACCTCATGAGCAGCACAAAAAAAGACTTTTACCTATTAGATCCGTTCTATGGCTGACATTGTGCTATACATAGAAGCTTGTGCAGCATGGATTACAGTTTTTCAATTGAATTTTGTGCAAGCTGGCAGCAGCTTCTGGAAACAGCTTTCCTCCCACATGGCATTCTATAGATGACACATTTGCATGTTATGTTGCGTGTGTCCACATCTTGGTTTTTTTTTTTTGTGTTAAGTGCCATGAACTTGCCCATAAGGCCGAAATATGGCACTATGAAATTTATTATGAATAGGCATAAGAACATCCTTCAGCTCATACAAGTTTGAACTTTGAGAGCCCTAAAACTTTCCATAATAAATGGCAGATTACTATCTAAAAAAAAGTGGGAGGTTTCTCTTATTTATAAAAGGCTTTTTTTTCCCTTTAGCTATTTGTCAAAAAGTTCTCAGGTGAAAGCTGATGCTTGCTAGTTTTGAAAATTCTTTTAGCTACCAGGCAGGCTGATGCTTGCTAGCTTTGAACATTGCTGGCTGTTCTGATGCAAAGACAAAATTTTGGAATAAAGTGTGGTATAAATCGCAGCCTCACCAAGAATGCCTACTTGTTTGTAAGTGTGCTTGAGCAGTTAAAGATGGAAACAGAACATGGCCACATTTCTGAAATAAGTGTTTAAAAATATTCACACTTAAAAAATAAATTTGCTTTTAGCAACTTGCTTTCTTATTGTCTCCCATCACATTGGGCAAACCAGTGACAAACTGACACCAATTCAGAGTTTTTCAGAAGATCTTTATTTAGCCTAGATCTTCAGTAACTCTTTTAAATTACAGTTTTCCACAATTCTACTTTTCCAAATGAATATAAGGCTTCCACACAGTCTCATTCACTTATAAGACTATTAACAGCATTGAATGAAATAAAACCTCAAAATATTTTACCAAATTTTTACTGTAATAAAAGCAGGCTCACTAAGAATCCCATTTACGCAGTTGAAAATCAGGTGTCAAATGTCTATGATGCAAATTAGTGTCCATGCCACTCTGGCGTCTTTGAAAGTTCTTATTACACGAAGTAACTGTCTTTTTCTCGAAAGCTAGTCTCCCGATGGTCCTTAGGTGTTTGTAAGTTCCATTCTATTCAGCCTTTTCTGAAAAGGGCATTCTGGAATCACAGGATCAAGATTATATTTTATTAATGAATACATCACCTATCAAAGGAGATAGCATTTGCCATAGCCCACATAAACACAGTTTACCACCTCTTTGGATATAGGAACTATAAAAAATTCAATTACAAATTTCTGCAATACATCTCACTTGACAACTTACTTGTCGTGCTCTCTCAACACAGGTGGAAAAGGCTCTCACTTCAGCCGCGCAGTTTAAGATTTGATTTCGGTTGCTAAGATAACACTCATATACCCGTGACTGGAGATTTTGGCACACTGGAGAACTAGTGTGTTTCCTGAATGACATTAGTTGAAGAGGAAAAGTGATAACTTTTCATCTAAATGCAACAAAAAGCTCAAAACATACACTAAATGGTGAAGTGCTTAGTTAAAATGAGATTGTTTAAATATGAAGAAAGCTGTCCTTAGAGCTGAAGCATCTTTATGTTTTAGAGTACTTTTCACATTACATTTTTCACATTACATTACAGTGCATTTTTCACATTAAAGTTAAAATGTAATCAAATATTTAATGGAAGAATAGCATTTCTGTGTTGAAATTATAATTTAGAAGTACATTTTTACGATAAATTTACTATTACATTTTTTTTGGCAGTCATGAAATATGCAGATTTTGAAGACAGCTCTTAAGTATGATGTCATAATCCAGTTAAAGAAATATACTCACAAAAATTTCTTCTCCACTTCAACTACAGCCTTTGCAAACTGTTCGTTTGTAATTCTCTGCAGTTCTGCGTTCTGAGGGTAAAAACAACATTGGGAGGTTACAATAAACACAAATACATTTAGCTTTCCACATTCTCCGACTTCCTAAAACTAGGTTTTCAGCCATTGCTTACAGACATCTATGCAGACCTTTCTACCTCCATAGTTCCTTAACAGCAATATTCACCATTCAAGTGTCCATTTTCTAAAGTATCTGATTTTTAGCAACACAAATTGTGACATTTCTTAAATCACTTTTGTTACTATGAATATTTTTCAGTCAGTCAGAATTGACGAATATTTGTATAATACCTAATGAATAAAAAAACTCAACTCTTGAAGGTGGAATATTCATTCATAAACAAGTCTGACAATAGTCATCAACTGACATGGCATTTAATCAAGGGTGGGAGTAAAAATATTCCTGGTCTGAAGTATATTATCAAGCTCAGAAATGAATGTGAGAGGACCTCCCTCACATCACATATGCTGTCCAGTTCACAAAAATATTCATAAAGATTATGACAAAGTTTAGGGACATCCTTCTTTTACATTGTAGAGACTTGTGACAGGTTATCTTTTATATGTCAACGATAGTTGGTTGTGTTTTATGCCATGCCAGCTACGTCAACGAATCTGTGGTTACTATCATGGTTCAAATAATTAAACTATGTTACAAGAATCCTGCCTCATGTTGACACTTCTCAGTTCCTCCAGCATTATAAATGGCTGTACGGAATAATAATAAAAAATTTATGATGGACTACTAAATTTTCTTTTGTAATAAAACTGATCCTTGAGGTGCACAAAGGTAGAAATTTCCAACCAGACAAATGCCAAAATTTAGACTGTTTCCTTTCTCCTGATGGGTTCTCAGTAATTGTGATATTCTAAAAGCCTTTAGAATCCACTTGCGTGAACTAAACGCATCCAGATATTGACTAAAAATAGTGAAAATTTGCCTAAAAATATGAATGTTGGATATATGCATGGGTTAGAAATACCAAAATTTTAAAGCTTTGAAAAAGATAGCACGAAAGTGTGAAGGAAGGATTGGAGGGGGGAATAATTCACAAGGATTCCGAGCACAGTGTATTTTGGCAAGAATTTGTGCTCCAAATTAAAATCTAAAAATCTGATTTCAAATAAAACACATTTTATAAAGGTGAACTGAAAATAATATTTTTCATGATTTCTTAGTAATGCAGGATACTTTCAGGTACATACCAATACATACAATTAAAAACATTGATAAACCATAGTTTGTGTGTTTAATCACTGCTTTATTCAAATATTTTGTTCTTGAAAAAGTAGTGTATATCTTTTGGTGGGATTTTCCTCTTTCCAGCAAATTGACAGGAGTGTGGGAGTTGAAAGTTTCATGCTCAGTAGTATTTCTGTTGAGCAAGAAACAGAAAACAGTGTATCAATCTAAAAAATAGGATAATGCTTTAAACACAAACAACACCACTTTATGAGAGTGTAATGAATGAACCTAAATGAAGCCATATACTTGCTGACATTTTCAGCTGATAAGCCACGACATAAAACTGACTCCTGGGCAGCCTTTTTACTCTAATTTTGAGGTTTGTTTTCACTAGAAGATGAAGAGATAAAGACTTTTCCACCACTCCTATTCTCACTGTTGCATCTGATGAGCAAAACACCTCCCACTTCTCCCCAAAAGAAAAAAAACAACCAAAAAAAAAACTAACCCCCCACCCCCAAAACAGCATTTAAATAATGTTAAAACCAGTGCCTGCAAAAAAAAAAAAAAAATTATGGAATAAACTAAAGATCATAAAATACAAACAGCATAGTATGTTATAAAATTTTACATTTCATTTTAAATTGTAATAGCAATAATTGCTTTTCAACCAATTCCTGCTCTTTGTAATAACAGAGTTTTAGATTTCTGTCATTATAATGGTTTTGAGTTTGCTTATTGAATGCACACAAAAGAAAATTAAAGACTAACCTTGTAGGTTTAATGTCATCGCTGTAGTTGGCATAATCCCTTAACTGTCTCTTTCCAATGGGACTGTAGTTTATCTTATTGTTGCATGTTATGCAAAAATAATACCCTGCAGTTTCTTTTTTTCCCACAAACTGCATATCCATCTCGTTAATTTGTGTCATTTCCTGAATCTCTTTCTATCGTCAGTGGGGTTTGTTTCTGTTCTCTCTGTTGATTTAGACCATGCAAACAAAAGCAAGTCCAAAAACGCCATCTTGAATTGTGAACGGCCAAAGAAAGTGACCACAGCTAACATGTAGCATGGCTAAGTGGTCACAGCTAACACGTAAGCACGGCTGATGTGTACATTTGAAATGGTCGACAAATCAAATCATCTTTCCAGTTTGGTTGCCACAATAAAGACAAGTAAAAGTACGGATTTAAAATCCTAAAAAATGAAAAACCTCATCATTGCTTAAACTTTTCAACAACTAGGGTCCTACACATACCCTTTCTTCCAGTTCCTTCCAAGACTGACGATAGAAATCATCTTCCTTGTCAAGTTGCTGAAAACAAAAAAGATTTCATATGCACAAGTCTGTGCAATCTTGCACATCAAATCAAAAAGTACACTAAACATTCAAAGCTAAAATTGCAAAATCAGATCTTATAAAATTTGGCACACAAATGGAATGAATCACAAGCATTTTGATAAAGTAGCCAGGTTATGAAGGAGTAAAATGTACATACCGTACATGCTGGTGATGTCTGTGTTGTAACAGTACATTTTGAGGGCAGCTCAGAAGAAGAGCTCTCTTTGGTATCTGGAACTATAACAGTTTAATGCTGTTAACAGAGAACTTAATTCAAAAATGGAAAATCTGTGTTTGAAGGAGAATTTTAATTCAATAATTTCAACACTGAAAAAACAGACAGACAGGAGCTGCCAGCATTCTAAAACTAAGGTAAACTAGAAATGCACGTATCTCATCAATGTAATGGCCATTTTAATCTTTATCTCGATGAAATTTTTACAGCATTCTACAACTACGGTAAACTAGAAATGCACGTATCTCATCAATGTAATGGCCATTTTAATCTTTATCTCGATGAAATTTTTACATTTCATTTCCATGGTTTATAAACTGCACCTAAAGGCTTCTTATAGTCAGGTAAGTGTTGATCTTTAATTGAATCATAAAATAATCCTATTATGTGCTTGAACACACCATAAACAAAAAAGTCAAAAGGCCTAAGACAAGAAAAAAAGTCAATCTTATTCCTGAGCTGATGCCAAAGCTGCTTCTCTTGGATCATCCCCCCACCCACTCTCTCCAAAAAAAAATGTTTGTGGAACCTTTACAAAAAGTGCCAAAACTCCATTACTCTTAGTCTTACTGCAGTTAAGTTAAACTTCTGTGACCCGATCACATGCTCTTTGGGCAAGCCTCATTCTTGACTTAAACTTTCAGATCTTTATTAACTGCATTTAAGCAACAACAATGAAACAGTTATTAGAAACAGTTACCTTGTCCCCGTATTCTTTTCACTACAGACTCTGAAATCTGAGGAAGACAGAACTGCATATTAGTAAAGATCAATGCTCTGAAAATTTCAATAACAATGGCTCTATCGATTTTTAAAAGTATCTTTTCATAGTTTCGCAGTTCTAATAATTAAAGAACTTTGCTGAAGAAATAATTTCTTTGAATGTGCTGCCAAATTAAGATTTTTCAAAGATTTTTTAAAACTGCATTACACTTCCATGCATTGCTATCAGTAATAGCAATCAGACGATGACAATTAAATTAAACCACTAAAGAAACATGATGTTAATATTGGGAAATATGTAAAACCCTGGTTTACAAATAACAACACACAATAAACGATTCGGTTTCACTGCGTTTTTCTTTGTCAACGTGCAAGGTGCAAGCATGAATCAAAAAGTTACATTTGTGTCATCTGAAAATGATTTTACATACAACATACATTCACAATCGTAGTTAAAAAGGAAAATTCGCTGTGATGATAGTACTTTTTTTTTTTTTTTGTAAGTCAGCGGTTGACCTGTAATAGTATGCCTGTCCTTGAACAGAGGAACAGAGGCCTGTGCAAAATTACATCTATAACTTGAACTAATAATATCAAAAAAGAAGTATTTAATCCAACACAGAAGTAGAGAGACTCTTGCACCTTCACGACGCCAGTTGTTTCGCCGTCTTCGACCACAACACGGCGAGAACTTTGAGATGTCCCCATCTTTGCATTCGGAAGTTGGCAGTAGGACAGCACTGCAGAAAACAAGGTTACCATTAGGTCACCGTTTTTTTAATTTTATTTTGCTCATTATTTTAAGCAGAATTAGTGCACAAAATATCAAGTAAAAAGATATTCAGATTAAGACAATTTGCTTTAATTTTTTTTATTGTTATGTCGTTTTACCCTTGAATGCGACTTCCGTTTACTGCCAAAAGAGATGATTTAATGTTCGTCACTATGTATGCAGTTTACCGATCCGTCTTTCCTTTTTGGAATGTTTATTCAGTCTGAGTCTTTGTATAAGTTCTAGAGTTAGGAGCTGTTTGGTGATCAATGTGAATATGTACTTCTGTGGCACTTGCGAAAATACAGCAGACGACAATCATACCTACATGTCTAACACCTACCAGAGACAGTAAAGTGTCTCTGCACCAATATTGTCAATGGTGTGGACATGGGCATAGTGCGCTTAACTAATGCTCTATCGTAGGTTCTTATTTTAAAATCTGTATCGAAGTTTTCGTTAAAAAAAATAATCAGCTTACGTATATTTGTTACACTACGGGGGAAAAATAGGACGTGTCTCCCACACTTAGGAGCTGCTGCATCTACACAGTGACCACCTACGCCCACCATCCACGCCAATGACAACTAATTTACCATCAAATGTAGCAACACATGCAGGGCCAGGGAAGTAAAGTTAAACCGAGAATTTTTGTTTTTACATTTTCAACCTGATTAACAAATGTTTTTCGATATGCCATTCTGAAACTCTAGTTTCAAAGAAAACTACAAAACTTACTGTAACGTTAGTATCTTACAGCAACGTTAGGATTAGAAGACTAAATAATACATTGGTTATGCATATTAAATTTTCAGAAATTGAAGCAGCCAGATTTGTGATATTTTCAACAAAATGGCTACCACTACAGAAATTATTGAAGGGTTTTTGTGCCCTATGTGTATGAAAGACTTTGGAACAGTCACACTACTGCAGCATCACTTTGAAGATGCTCACACCTCTGAAGACAAGGCAGTTTTCCAGCAGCTCAAGGGTATGTATGCCGGTTGCTGATTAGCAGGAAAACAGGAAGTCAATGTTAAAAATTCTTACATGATTTTTTAAACAATAATCCGCTGATTGTACCTTTGATTTGTTTTGCATTTTGGCAAATTCCATGGAAGATAGAATTATGCAGCTATTTATTTGTTGTAAAGGATTTTTTGACAAGGCCAAGAAAAAGATTATGGGTGACAAAGATACCAACCCATTCATAGAGCAGAATTCTTCCAGTGGTGGGGATGTCACTAATTATAGTCAAGGATTGTCAGGCTATGATTCATCATGGTGGGAGCCTCAGGATTTTGGTAAGTGTGTACTACTGTAGATAATTTTTTTTAAATTCATAAACTCAGTCTCGATTTAGTATATTCTTGGTATCGATTATCTCATTAACTATCAGCTTAGCACCTGACAAAATGTTGATACACTAGAAACTCCCTATTAAGACTCATTAAAATCTACCAAAATAGGGTTGTAACTTGGGTGATAGTTGGGAGATCAACCAGTCTGCTTCTGTTTGAACAATGTTTGGTTCTGTTAATAATATTTGACGTTAGCATTTAACCCTGTCATCAGAGATCTACTAATCGTTTTTGCTTGAATGGATTTGACTTTCGGTGTTTAGACAATATGGCAGCTATGACTGAACCGATATGGTTTGAGTTAAAATGACAAGTGACCTATAGAACAAGTAGTCTTTTTCAAAGTGTGTTCATTTTACATCATTTCTGCAGAAAATCATGTAATTAAAGAAGCGGCTGGCCAGAAGCAGTCTATTTAAAAATGTACTTAATTTTTTTTTTCAACATGAAACTTTTTCAAAAAAAAAGAAAAAAGAAAAAAAGAAGTCCTGATAGAACACAAACTGTTGGTTGTAAGTTGGTTGTAGAGGTAGTCATAATAGAGATGATATTTATATAACAAATTATGTCTGTGAAAAATTTTAGGGTTGTAATTAAAAAGGAGGTTGTAATTGGGAAGATTTCTGTAAAGAGGTTTTACTGTATCGGCTTGATAAAATATCAAGAAATTTAGCCAGGGGCTTATTGCACAATGCATTTCAAATTTTAGGCTCTAAATCTATTTATATATTCAGTTTTATAGCCCATTGTTTTAAAAAAATTAGCAGTGAAGTCACACGGGCATGCCGACGAAATCCGAGGCAACTGATGAAAACCAAGACAAATTTTTAATGGGAAAAACATCAAAAACCAAAACTGATGATAACAGAAGTCAATGAAAACTGAGGTTTTGCTGTATTCTTTAACCCATGGCCGAGCATTTTTGTGCATTTTTATTAGCCAGTGATTTTAGTTTTATTTCTTTATTATTGTTAGTGTAGCAGAGTATGACCTGTTTTGGTTGTGATGCTGCACAATGAAAGTGCTCTCTTATTATTATTAATTTTTTGTTTGTCTGCATCTGTGAAGCACATCTAAATGGCATAGGATCTATTTTTGAAAAATATTTGTTTCTTTAGAACAGTTTTAAGTTTTAGAAACATGTTGTGCAACTAGCCCCAGACCTTTTAAGTTAACTCAAAAAGTTTCCAGACTTTGTCAATCCAAGCATTCTGTATTTGTCACATGAGCAGAATTAAAAAAGTGTCTGAAGTGCAGCATAGGTGTAGAAGAAATGTTGACTTGCTAACATGAACTTCCACACACTGAACCTGATACATGCTTTTCTTATGTGCTCTTCACTAGGGGCTAGTCAAAGCCATTTAGATTTTTTCAAGTCCATACGTGGGGCTCGTGTTGACCATTTTGTAGTGGAGACCAATAAATTGCTTATTCGCTTGGACAAGTTGTTGAATCCTGATGCACCCACAGAACCCAAAAGAAGAAAAGGTAATAACAAAGAGCTACTCATTTCAGAAGATTAAACAGAAGGTGAACAAAAAAAATGTCCAAAATAATTTAATTGTTTTTTAAAAAGCCATTTTTACTAGTTACTTTATGAGGAGAGGTGCAGAATATAATGGTTTGTAACATTTTATAATGTCTGCTGTAACATAAACACATTTCCTGTATATTCCTATATGCACATACCCACATACCTGTTAAGCCTGATTAAGACTTGTTGAAGAGTTGTGGGTTGATGATGATGTTGCTTATGGTAGTTTTTAATTTATTTAGGAAAGTTGATGGCAGAGTTTTGGAGGAATGTAGTAGTGCTACAAATCTGTTTCAGCATTTGAAATGTCAGTAGTACGATGGATTCCTGATCGAGAAGTTCCAGCTTGCTTGAGATGCGCAAGATCATTTGGCTTGATGACACGACGTCACCACTGCCGTTTGTGTGGGGGCATTATTTGTGATCGGTGTTCCCAATTTTTAACATTATCATTTGCACGTGAGTAGACTGTGGGTGAATGGTATGTTTGTAGAATAAAACTCTATAAATCTAGAATAAATCTCTTCATAAGAGTAATGACATGGTACCTTGGCATTCAACTTGCTGTAACATTTTGGTCTTTGACCAATATTTTTAGAAGCTCTATTTTCATTTTTGACCATTCGCTTGGCACTCGGCCATCGTACTAAAACCTGTGAGATGCCATGCTTACCCATGACACTTCGGGGTGAAAAAAAAGGGAAAGTATCACTGTAGGCATTGATTTCAAGCAGCAAAGACCTGTCTTGGTACTGTCTTCATGACTTCATGGCTTTTTAAAAAAATATGTATACATACATAGACCATACTCATCATGACACCCCAGAAACGTTCTAGTGTTAAAAGCGAAGGAAGGAGGAAAACAATAAAAATTGAAAAGGGAAAAAAACTTACTGCCAAGTATAAAAATGGTAAGCATGTCAGAATGAGCCATTCAATATGACATAGTTAAATTGACAATATCAACAATATTGAAACATATAGAGGCCATAAAAGCAGCAAGAAAGTGAAGGTCTCAAATAATGGAAAAGATGGAGAGGTTATTGTTGGTATGGATGCAATAATTGGGATTAATGTGGAAAAACTAGAAACAAATCCATTTATTTACATATGCCATACTCTAAAATGATTTTGGTGGTTGCCAGAACTAGCTAAATACTTTACATTATGTCTTAAAGGAAAAATATGCTGGGCACTCTTAAGTGTTCAACATCTGACCATCCTTCCAGAATAGATTGTGGTTGAGTGCTGATGTAGCATTTTATATGGTTGTGTAACATTATCCTTTGTCACTATTATCTAACTTGCAAAGACGTTGTCACAGCTCTCTTACTGTTATTTTTACATTTAACTTGTAGTTCATGATTCTTAATGGGTACTGACTGAACCACATTTTTCAAATTTTTCACTTGCAGAAAAATTGGTCAACCCTGCTTTCTGTTTTGAGGGTGAAGGATTTCTGAAACGTAGTGGCAGTAATACAAGCCTTAACTCTCTTATGAGTACAGAGGGGGAACCCCACATGAGAATATGTGCTGATTGTCGGCAGCTACTTGAGCGACGAGACAGCATGACTGAACTTCGGAACACCAAACCTCCCATTGTTCAGCTGTATGAGGTAATTTAATACAATGCACCTAGTAAGTTTTAACTTTATGGTTGGTTTCTGTAAGACAGTCCAGCAGTTGAAGTTTTGTCAACAGTGCAGTTGAAGCCTTTTACCTGAGGACTGATCTGAGGGTTGCTGTAGGTTTGAAATCCTGTGACAAGCTGCTGATAAGAAAGCCTGTGACATGCTCATTTTAGAGAGCTGAAAGAGATTGCTTTCAAGTAGAATTGTGACTAAGCCAATATGTGTTTAGTGGTCAAGAAATGACTTGGTGATTGAGTTAAGAGGGCCATTATGCTTTGAAAATAAGACATTGTCATTAAAGTTAAAACATCTATCCTATGGCGGGAAAGAATTGTTCTGTCCAAGGGAGGAGATCCACTATGTGCGCTACACTAGTGGTCGTGCTTCACTGAATGCTTCTTTCTAGCCCAATAAATACCCTCACCTACCTCCTTTGGATAATAGAAGTTTAGCCTTTATGTTGTAAATATGTCATTCCAATAATTATCCAGGTCAGGGGTAAATATACTTAAAAAAAAAATTATAGCATTTGTTGAGACATTTTAGAATAATTGGAATTAGATATTTTGGTTCTTATAGCCACTTTTCACAAACTCCTGTATTTTTTTTTAACTTTTGCATGATGTCTTCTTCTTATTATTATTCCTAATCACCCCCAGTGGAGCATAGGGCTGAAAATTGCATGATGTCTGTAGTTCATTTATTTTTCAGTTTTTACTTTTTTTACGTGTGCCATTAGATTCCATCATTTAGAAGCTAAAACAGTGTGTTTGCTTTGTTCTAGAAAATGAAAATGTGTATTGAAGAAGCAGAAAATATTCTTCCTCAGTATTTGCCTATGGTGGACTCCTTAAGGTAAGTCCTGTGCATTGTATCAATCTTCAGTGATTCTTTTACAAAGTACTTCACATCTGATCAGTTTACTTTGCCATTGCCATTTACCAAAATGTATCTGCCATTACTGCATCCTATAATTGAATTATAAATATTTTTTGGTCATTTTTTTTTTCTCTCCATCCTGTTCTGTTTTTCACTGTATTTTGTCATTAGTATGTTACTCATGGTTTATGCTATGAAGACAAGACAGTTTCCTCCCTTTGACTAAAAAAAATAGTCTGTAAAGGCTAATTTTTTTCCAAGCTGATGGAAGCTGATTATTTGGTGAATAATTTGCTTATATAATTCCATAGCCTGACTTTGTTTTTGTTATGTTTGACCAGAATTATAAGTTGTTTGAAGAACATGAATTTTCTCTTATCTGTTTTATGTGCAGCCAGGGAGAAGCAGTTCACAGTTATAGAGATGCTCAGATACTACGCACAAAACTTGTTAAATTGTATGAAGCTATTGATCAGTTAAGGTCAGTATAAAATTAGCATCTTTGGGATGTTATTTAATATCTTTATGTTTTCCTCTTTATTTCCATACTTCAGCTGCTTACAACTTTTTATCTCAAGGTTTGCTACATTTCAAAGAAATTTGAAAGAATGGTGAGAAAATAGTGTGGAACACTTTTAATCAAGATCAGCATTGCCAGTAACATTATTAGAGAGTAAGCATGCTGGTCATATGTCAGCCAATCATGAAAGTGTGGTGTTTAGTGACCTTGGCTGTGGGGAATGTTGAACTTTAATTGTTAAATAAGTTGATGATCTTATGGCTGCGTGAGTTGGTTCTGAAGTACTGTGGTGGGTAATTTTTGTCCCTTGAGGTATGAAAATACATCTGTAAATTTTTTAATTTTTAATTTCTTATTGTAAAAACTGTTATTTTACTTGGAAGTAGTGCCTTTGACTTTTTTTGGGGGGGCTTTCAGGTGCACCAAGAGAGGCATGCAACTGCTTCTAGCCTATGTCCTAGTTTTTTTTATCTTTCTAGCTAAAGAGCAATGTGTATTTGTGAGGTAGACACCTGCTTAGTGTGGCCTGTTCATAAAGTGTGAATAATCTGGCAATATTATTCCTAGAAATGTTATTACTATTTTTGCAGCATAAGAATATTATTACAATGTTCATCCACAGCCACATAAAGCTTGGTAAATTGTATGAATTAGTAACCATTTAAATCTGGTGTAAAATTTACCTGGAATTTTTTTTTTTTTTTTTTTAAAGCAAGAGAATACTATTGTTTGGACTCGACACTGATCCACAACCCAACCCAAAGCAAGTGTACCTGCAAAAAGCCATACGTATGTATGCCAGCAACTTCATGCAAGAGAATCTGATGGGTTTGCAGAATTTGCTTTCAGAAGATGAGGTGAAACGACTGCAGGAAGTGAGAAAGGCAGAGATTCAGCGCAAGATTGCAGCAGAGCGACAGGTAGTTGACTTTTTTATCCTTTGAAAAGAATATTATTATTTTTTTGTACTTTTAAGTAGAAGCCTTCATAAAAGGATCAAAAGAAACCTTTCGTTCGAGGGTGAGGCTGATTTTGGATTACCAGACTTCAAAGAAGCATGCCTTTTCTTGATGGACAGTGTTTTTACTTTGTATTGAAACAAAAGTTGCTATTTTGATAATGGTAAATTTACAAAGAGGCTGTCACATAATTTTGTAATAGGCGGCAATGGAAGCACAGGAAAGAGAGCGTCAGCAGCGAGAACAGGCTTCATCTGCAGAAGCCAGTGGCTGTAGATCAGAGGCATCAGGTGTCAAGTCGCAGGGCCATCGCAGGCAAGAATCCACAGCTTCTAATGGTAGCCTGGGCAAGGGCTGGAAACCAGAGGGTGAAATAGAGCATGCAAGTCGTATAAATGACCCTATGCTGCAGCAGATTGAGATTATCCGGGGATATATCCGGCAAGCCAAACAGGCCCAGCGCATGGATGAGGTGACCATGCTGGAACAAAATTTGCGGGAACTTCAGCTGGAGTTTACACGTCAGAGGCAGGCACAAGGGGATCTGTCCTAGTATTACAGACTTTTATCTTATTTTCAGCATTGACCTTTTGTTGCATGCAGATAATGGCTAAAACATTTAGTATGTTTGGTTTCCTACTGCTCGTCTTCACCACTCCTTGCAATGCTGGCTTAATCTTTCAGACATGAACACATTTATACTCAAAGAGAGAAACACAACTTCAAATGTGGCTTTTAATTCTCTCATGATTTCCTGCCAGATATTTAGTTTTCATTGACTGTATTAATCTTAATGAAGCAACATCATTATTCTCTTTTGTTCCTAAGTACTACCTTATCCTAAAACGTGTGGAACATGAAGCAGTAAAAGGAATGGTAAACCCTGCTGTAAAACACCTCTGAAGGTGATGTGTATGTGTTGATAATGTACATGTGTAAATGACATGTATGTGTTGTTTATAATGTGTACTTAATGATACTTGTGTGTAAGCTTGTTCAAGGTTAGTGACATCCGCTGCATTCCACCTGCATTTATTTCCACCTGTGAGTTGACAAAACCAAATGGAAATTGTTTTTCACTTTTTCTGATCTACGGACCATCTGCTTACTCACTACATTTTCTGTTGCTTAGATTTCAGAAATAACAGGTCTAAAGATCTGTGTGTTTTGTTGATGAGTCTTCTGATCAAATGAGTGATTGACGTTACTTGCCACACTCACAGCTGGATGGAGCTGCACAGAAACTTCCTAAACTTTCAAAATAGCTTCTTGCATCATATACTGCGTAGTTTAAAAATAATTGGCAAATATGGTTAATTGATATGCTTTCATCTTGTTAATAACAAAGAATTTGAATGGAAATGCAGTCTAATCACAGTTTCCAACCTGTAAATCTTCTTGACAATGTTTGTAAATCTTCTTGACAATCTTTGGTGGCTGTATTGCTTGCATGTTTATGTGTAAGTGTATTGTATGCAGCATGGTCTGAACCATGTTTAAGTGCATCGAGTGCCCTTATCTGAGAGGAAATGCACTTAACAAGTGACCTCTGTTACTTTTAGTATCTTGGCTGTGTGTAGCTATTTGCATTTTCAGTAAGAAAATCCCACTTTTGGTAAATGAGGCCAAGGCTTGTGAACAGAATGTGTGGGAATTATATATCTGCATTGATTCCCCAGATCCAAAGGTGCCTGTGAATGGGGAACAGTGGGTCTAGGCTGCTTGGCATTGCTGAATTTTGTAAGACCTGTTTTGCAGATGGGTATTTTATAGCATCAATTAAGCATTTGATTAGCTAAGTGTCTGATGTCAATGGTGAAAATGAAAGTCAGTGTGAGCAAGCCGTTGGTTGTTTAAAGATCAAAGGCTGTTTTTCCTTTTTATTATAACATGGCCAGTAACCCAGCATATGCTGAAATAGATTTCTTCTTTTTCTTCTCCCCAAAGTGTCTGAAAACTTGAAATTTTTGTTGATAACAGTTAATGACCTGTTGTTGACTTCTGTCTGTAGCAGTACATACCTTCTCATCCACTTCTTGACATCAGCTTTTGTTTTTAGCAAATGTATAACCTCATTGCCACATTTATGAAAGTTTTACATTACAGGCACAATCAGTTGGAACTGAGGAAATACAATCAATTAACATTTACTTTCTCACATGCAACTCATCTTTGTCTTTTCTTGATAGAATTTTATTTGTTTACAAGGTAAAGAATATTGGGTTTTTTTACACAGAGCCAGTAGCTAAGCGCTATCATGGCAAAGCAGCTGGCCCTGTAAACAAACCACATGAAGAGAAAGAGTTCAGGAGGAAGGGTTTTGAGTACAGGAAGGGTGGGAATTAATCAGTAAACATATCTGAGCCTGCAATGTCTGCTGGACATTTGCCTTCCAAAAGCCTTTTGAAGTACATTAAGTGTAACACACTGAGTACTATTTTACAGTCTAGTACAGGCTGAAGCATTGTTGTGTACCCTCAATGATGGCCAAGGCAAGTGTGTTAATATTGCTTGGACATCGAGTAAATGGAAAAAAGGGCTGATACCTGTTTCTGCAGAGCAACGAATATTAATTTTTAGCTTAGCTAATGAAATAGCTGAATTAGCAGGCAATATTCAGCATCTATTTCTACAACTTAGTGTAAATGTCAGTCTGATGCCTTCTCTTTTCATACCTCAGATTTAAATCATTGTTCAGTTGGTTGGCTACCATGTAAAGAGGCAACATTCATATTGTTCATTTTGCTCGTTTTGTGCTTGGACTTCAGCCTAGTACTGTTAAAATATTTTAAAGGTATACTTTTGATGGGATCGTGCATTTCTGAGTTAACCTAATGCTTTAGAGTGGATAGCTATCTGAGCTTTAAAATCATACATAGGATTGGATCTTGCATGGGAAATAAAATGTGTTTACTGCTTACTGTGTGCATGTACCAGTTTTTGTAGTCATGCTCAATTCATCACATAAGAAGGCTTGTGGCTCTTTTATTGTAGAAATCTTTTTGTTGAACTTCAGTTTATCTTTTTTTCAACTTCATAATCAAGAAATGTATATCATGTTGATAGTTGTGTTTTCTTGTATGGAAAATGATAGAAGTTTTGATGAAGTTTATCTGCATATGAAAAATAATTGAAACTGAAAATTCATGGGATATTGCAATAGGGAAGTCGTTTAATTATTCAGCATGTTTATTTTACATTTACAAATGACGCTATAGCAGTCTTACGAAATGTTTTATTTAAAAGATACTGACAGATTCAATTTAAGGTAAAAAGTATCAAAGTAAATACATTATTAGCTCTTTTTTAACATATCTTGGTTGGAATAACAGTCCCATTGTTAGCATCTTCAGCTTTTCAGTTTAAAAACAGAATTATTTGAAGACATTGTTTGTACTAACTGCTTGTTTCCTAAATGAGTGTTACAAATAGCTTACAGAAAACTTTAATGCCAAGAGGGTGCGCTGTACAGTGCTGGTTGTTAATACTACAAGCAACATCCTCAGTGTTCTGCAATGAATGGCTTTTTTTGCTTTAAAATGATTATACATTTCCTTGATAAAAACTCCTTTTTATGCTGAACTATATGAGGGGGTGGTCATTTAATGGCATGTCAGCCATCAGTAATTTTTTATTTATTTAGTATGTCATTTGGTTTTTGACTCTAATCTCTCTTTGCTTCAGTCCCTAACAACCTGAAAAAGGTTAAGGGATGACCTTTACGGTTTTAGGAATGGCTGTATTAATGTTAAGGTAATGTCAGTTCTGGTTGACAACAGCATGTATTATCAACAGTCCAGAATCATTATGTATGTGTGCACAAAAACATGATTAGAATGTTCTTATGGCCTTTTGTGATCACATTTCCTCTGACCATCAGTAAAAAAAAAAAAACTTTGCAGATAAATGATTATTCTGCACAGTGCCAGTTTCATTTTTGTGCAATAAACTGTGCCATGGCCTAGTCAATGACCAGAAGTACTTAAATGAAAAAATACAGTATAGGCATCTCTGATCTATAAATGTAAATATAAAATCAAAGTCCATGTACAGCATCTCATGTATTCTGTTTTATTAACTGACAAATGCTCATGTTCCATATGTGAGGATTCATGCACACACACACACATATCTTTTTCTGCCTGTCCTTGTTGTACAGACACATTCAAACAAACTGCTAAAAGTAAAACAATGCTATCCTGTCATGTAACTGGTGTAAGTGCAGTGAAGTCAAAATGATTCTGCTATTCACAGGTTGCAATGACGTTTCTAAGCTTAGAATAAAATCAAACTTTTTGAATAAGCTTAATGCGTCTCATTTGGTCTACATGTGTATGCATGAAAAGCAAAGTCTTCGTCCATACAGTAGTTATTCTTGACAAGTTGATCAATGACGGCTATTCCTCTTCTACATCTTTTCCCATATACTTGTATTTGCCTCGCTGTTCCTTTGGAGGTGCAACAAAGGCTGTACAGGGTGCCTGGCCAGCAATTGTACAAATGCATTCTACTGGAAAGCCTATCCCAAAGTTTGCAGGGTTGGTCTTTTGTTCCTTCACATAAGCCTCTTGCTGCATCTGATCACTAGAGATGAAAAAAAACCAAACTATTTTTAAATACTGCTTTTAGTAGCCATCTGATATTGAAAGGATGGAAATACAGTATGATGTACACACACACACAAAATGTAGAGATACAGCCTTGTGCAACACAAAGCCCACACAAATCTGCAATCTCAAGGCATGTATAGCTATCCATACTTAACCCTCACCCATGCAGATTTGTCTCACACACACACATAAACACAATCACTTACTCTGTTTTGCAGAAGATGCTTTTAAAATGCTGGTAAATTTCATCTTTGGTCTGCAAGTCTAGCTGTGAAAGGATGCTTTTTCCATTATCTGTAAACAGAAATATAAAATAAATTTTATATGTATTAAACTAGTCTTATGTTATATGATGGTTCAGAATAAATGTACATGGGTCTACACATCATTCGCCTACATGCTTTCATATTTCTGGATGTAAAAAACTGATGAACTATCCAGTCAATGATTAATCATGAACTCCTCTTTAACTTTTTTATCTTTTAGAAAACAGCTGTCCCTCGCATTACTTAGCCTTTTGGTGAGACAAGGCTGTCTGAACATCACCTTCCTCCCAGCTGAGGCACACATTATTGTCAGCATTTTAGCATCAGCTCAAGACACACTTGTTCCACTGACACCCTGTGGGTGCTCATGTGCTTGATTGTTAGATAATGAAGAACGCTGTAAAGTGCTGTGAGGCATTAAGGAACAACATTCTATAAACAGTCTTCATTATTATTATTTCTACCAGCAAAACAGCTTTACTCTTAATCTCACCAAAGTACACTCTAAGGAAGGGTGATGGTGTCATATTTTTGAAGACCAGAAACTGGACATCTGGATTTTTGAACTGCAGCTGAGGTAGATGCCAGAAGACAAAGTCACTGTACAGACAAGAGAGAACTGGAGTAAATATTAAGACCAACAGTGTATTAAAAAGAATGCTGGGTACTAAGTCTGATGATGCAATGATGTAAAGCAACGTAGGCATGATGACCTTAAAATTAAGTATATACAACATGCATGTCTTTCCAGCTAGCTACATTGGTTTTTCAAGGCATCCAAACTGGGCTTAAAATACTTAGGACATGCAAAATAAACATCATTAAAAATGCTTCTGACAAGCTGAAGACTTTCTAGCTGATGATCTTAATGTTTACTCATGCCAACAGGTGACAAGAAACCAATGCTTCATAATAATTTTAAAAAAATAGTTTAGTTGCCTTGAATTTGTCTACAAACTTCTCAACAAAATACAACATTCTGAAGTCTTTGTCTTTATTTGAACAAGTTGCTGTGACCGAGAAAAAAGTTCTTTAAGGCTATTATGTGGTTTGTGATAGTGTTCATCTCACTGCATGAAGCCATAAGACTCCTTGCCACAACTGCAAAATGAATATTTGTTGACAGCATAGGCATCCACACCTATGACAATTTAAATTAAAGCTTTTAAATACACTATCAAAGCTGTGGTTATTTATGAAATGCTTAATCTTTCCTTGGCATTTTTCTTTTGTTTAGTAATTTTAATGTTCAAAATCAAAATCAAAACAGACTTTATTGTCTGCCCAGGAGACCCAGGGCAGAAATTTGTCTTTGCTCACATACCCATACAGACATTTAACACACAGTTAGGAGTAAAAGTGAGGAGTAAAATAGTGTTGATTGCACCAGTCCATCAAAGCATATGTTCCGCATATGTATGAATAATACAGATGACCTATTAGTTTGACTCACTAAGCTCCTCTGCTTGGTTTATGACCTGTGTTGTAGTTCACCGTAATAATGCGAACATTGTTCTTGAGCATCAACTTTCCTTGTTCCAGGTAACGTAGAGTGTACCGCACCGGTGACTGTCCTTTCATGAACGGCATGATAAATACTGGTTTTCCTTCCGGATCTTTATGGCGAGGAAAATCTTTGTTACAAAACTTCTGTCACCATCAGTAGCCACTGAAAAATGTTCAATACGTTTCAATCAGAAATTTGAAAAAAAAAAAATGAAAAGCTATTTCTATTGCATAGTAAAACAATGTTGTTTCCGATGCTCTTGAAATTTTCAGAACCTTCAACATCCAAGCAATGTTTAACTTTTCATAAACCTGTTAATAAACTACAGCATGAGGCACCATCATACTGCGTTAGTTAATGATAGTTTAGTTTATTATAATACAACGTATACTTTAAAAGAAAGGGTGAACAAAATATTGGGAGAGACGTCAGAACGTCTATTCTCAGTGCTAACAAATCACAGACATCAGTTGCTCTTCCTAGCGCACTAATGTCAAAAAATTACAGATGTCTCTAAGTAAAGTAATTCAAACGATTTACTAACAGTTAGAGTTCTGAAAATCGCTCTGAACGTTTCATGTCATTTACGTTCTGCTGCTGTGCAAGGTTGACGAGCATGAATAGGATATAATTCGTTGAACGATAGCTGCTAACAATTTCATGACTCGTCTTCATTTTATATATACAGTTTTATAACTTTTTATTTCCTAAAAAAACTTTGTCACATTAAAAACAAAAAATACAACGTTCTTAAAAGTAGGAAAAGTAAAAATATGATGTCGTAAAACAGAGCGAGGTTAGTGTTTGGGACTTTGTGACCTAGCAGACGACGTCCTCGCGCAAGACAAAATGGCTCCAGCCGACAGCACGAGGGTTGTCATTTGTATTATAGCGCTTGCAAGCGTTGGGCTGGCATTTCTTCTTTTGAGGAAGTATAGAAGACCTAAAAGGCCAAATAGTAAGTAATTTGTATAGGTTAGTACTGTAACACTATATTCAGGCATCTGTTTTCGTTTAAGTTTTATCTCATGAATCATTACCTTCCGATTCATTTCCCGTGGTTGCATCTTCCTCGTATGTTGACATTTTAGATTAAATACAATTATTATTTGACCATTATATCACGTTTTCAGATTGCATAGAAAATGAAAAGGCTTTTTATCTGTTTAAAGAGGCAGCGAGTTCATGATGAAATTGTCAACGTAGTTTTATGATAATTGCGTCTGGATCGTGAAAGAAAGGTTGAGTGAAGGACGCACGTATCAGACGGAAATTAATTGTCAGAAAATCTGAGGTAGCCAAAACCATAGCCGAATTTATCAGAACTCAGTGCTTACGACAGATAGGAAGGGACATTAAAATGACTTGTACCTGAATCAGTATTATCGATTTTCTCAGCGACTAGAATTTTAGTTAGAAGTTCCTTCAAATTGTAGTAAATGTTTATAGGTTCTAGTAATCAGTGAGTGGTACTAGCCAAACAAGTCAGCTTTCACATGCCTACAACTGAAGCCTTTTATGGACTTAAGCGGCCCGTATTGAAAGGGATATCCTTATCCCAGGTTTTAAGTGTTAATATGGAAAGGGAAAGTATGTTGTCACATTGCAGCCTTTCTTGACACAGTAGAGGAAAAAGTACAAATAGGTTAAAATTAAGGGATAATTTTAGTGTTTTGCATAGTATTTATATTCATATTCTGCAGATTGAACTGAAAATAGTAAGAAAGTGTGTGAAATAAAAAAAAAGTTTTTAGTTGACTCCCTCCATCATTGTTACAATAAAGGTAAAGATGTTATGCTTCTGTTGGTATATTATGTAACCACTAAAAATCACTGTTAATGTTATGAAAACTTGCCATTCTGTTATTCATTTACTCATTTTTTTTCATTCATTAGCTTTCCTTCTGTCAAATTCCACAAAAAGATCACCAAAATTAGAAAATAAGCATATATATCCCCCATTTACTGTGATCCAAGATAGAGCATTTTCAAAGCTTCAGCCCTCATCCTAACCCACTTAGACCTTTCAAATATCATTAGTCCAGTATCTTCTGACTATTAGTATCCCCAGTTTTCATTATGCACTTTAACCCACACCCTCAGCTTGAAACCGAAACAAGAGGGTTGTGGTGGGGGGGGAGGAAAGGCAAGAATCTAGAAAGAGAAGTTGCATATATGTGTAATGTTTGTAAGATATATTTGCATGTAATGATTTGTTATGCTGCCATGTGCAGTAAATGCATGGATGCTGTATATTACTGTAGATGTAGAGCCAGTCAGCACAGGGCATAGTACTGGCAGCACTTTGTTCCCACACTACCATACACTTGCTTCTGCACTTTGGCTGGTCATGTGGGCAGTGCAGTGTGAAGTGAATTATCCTAAAGGGCATGATACAGGACTTAAATTTCTGTGCAAACAGTGGGCACACATTGGTCCTGGCATCTGATTAGCCATCAAAGAACAGGCCTGTCTTTACAGCAGTAAAATCCCACACTTCCTACTGTCTTTCCTTCCCCTTTCAACACAGCCTTGCTACAAGATGGTAGGCCAGACCTGGCAGAGTAACATCCCCTTCCCATAGATCTATTCTCCCTATGGTGAGTGGCTTGCCATGATATAGCCTTAGTTGCTGGCATGGCATAAAACACCAATAAACAAACAAACCCTATGGTGAGTGGCTCTGACCACCCTCAAGTGCAGAGATTTTCATTATTTGCTGCAGGATTTTTGGTTTTGCATGTTGTTCAAATCCCTTTCCTTCTAACCTTGAAGTGGACACTTGTAGTTAATTACATTTATACATGTTGTCCAGTAAGTGCTGAACACTTGTACATTAACTATGGTTGTTCTGTTGTCTGTCTGTTATAAAGTATCTGATGCTCACATTTAATTAAAAAATATATGCACAGCTGCATGCATGTGTGAATAAACCCATTTTGAAGTTATATACCTCTTTGCTGATAACCAAACATATGTGGTGGTTCGTTTTGTCCTTGATCGAATTACTGAATATACACTTGCTGGGTGAATTAAACTTATGCCATCCAGTATATGTTAAACGCAAGATAGAACAGAAAATCATCCAGAGTAAGTAACTTTTGGAGTTAAAGCAAGGTCTTTTGGGGACACCAAGGTCAGCTAAAACTGAAAACGAAAGAAGGAATTAAAAAAGAAAACGAGACTGATAGCTCACCTCACTTCAAAGTGCTAGTGTTTTAGATAAAAATTCTCCATGAAAACTTCTAGCTTCTTCCTTGGACCACAGAGAGGAATGGACTGCTTACTGTATGTGAATGGTTGCACTTGGTGATGTGGTGAAAGTATATATTGGTATATGTATATAGCTATTTATATTTGGAAGGGTGTTAGACTGTATATGGCTTTGATTATTGATTCTTTATGTAGATACTCTTGGCTATGAAGTATTCTTTGCAGCTGGTGTATATAAATGTCAAGGTTTCAGACAGTTGGGACAGATATAACATCCTAGGTATATCTGTGTACAAGGTTTCTGATAAGTTTGACCTTATTCTGTGCATGATGATGTTGGTAGGTACGTGTTTTAAAGGGATATTTGTCCAGATTTGGAGAAATTTTACTTAAGTGCTGTGTATGGGTATCTTACACTGAGCTTCCTCCTTTCATTAGAAAAACCATTGCACTCTACAATATTTGCTATGGTGTATATAAGGGATAGAAATGATAATACCAATGATGGTAGGAATAGTTTCTTATATTATTACCTTTTTTTTTCCTTTGGAATAATTTACCGTTGTGATTTTCTTATTTTAGGATCAAGGGTTGCAGAAACATCAGATGGATGTCAGGAAGAAACACTAACCAAACAATCAGCATCAGGAAGTGAAAACACACAAACATACAGTGGTCGTGGGGATAGTAGGCAAGGAGGCAATGCAGTGACATCATCTCAGAAACTGTTAGCCTCAGAAAAATGCAGTCTTTCCACCTCTGGCACTGCCATTGACACAGAAACAAAAGAGGAGCCATTTGAAGTTCAAGACGTGTCAACGTCAACTGGTGATACAACAACAGAAGAATTCGTGACAGTCAAAGAAGCAAGCCCTGCATCATCTACTGTAGCTTGTGTAGAAACAAAAGAGGAACTGCTGGTCAGCAAAGAATCACAGCTTAAGGGTGAAGGCAGTTTTATAAATGTGGATAGCCAAATTGCAAAGTCAGTAGAATCAGAGAACTATGTGCCTGGGTTGTTGCCAGCAGGGCAGGGAACTGAAGTGTCTGGTAGCGCAGAAGAGAATGTGTCTGGTCCTACATCAGAAGAGAACGCATTTGGTCCAACAGCAGAAAGTGGTGGCAATGAAGACTTGCCAAACGATTTTACTGAAGAAGACCAGGATGCTGACACTGATTCTGAGTTGGGCACTGGAGATGAGGCCGTTGAAAGTGACAGACCAGCAGCTGTTGTTGCTAATGAAGACAAGGATTCTCTGCAATCAAATGATGTCACCAATAGTGACGCTCAGTCTTTTGAGCGAATTAGCAGCTACAACGAAGTGACATCTCTGGGGGAAAGCGGACAGAATGAACCAGGAAATAACGGTCAGCTTCCAACAGACACTGGTTCAACGTTTCCAGCCTTCATAATTGATGCTGTAAGCCGTCCTTTCAACATTGAAAATGCTGGAGCTGATGATGAGACTGTCAGTTCTTTGTCGTTTGGTCCAGTAGACAGCAGCAAAAATGTTACACCTGCTTCAGAAGTTGAAGAAGAAGAAACTGATGTGACATTAAATGATGGGAACCATGACACCGAGGAAATTCAAGAGATCCAAGAAAGTGATTATAGCATGCCATCATCTTTTGAGCCGTTGTCCTTGGCACTTGAAGGTCAAAGGTCTGTTTCATTTGGGCCTGCCAGCTCTAGCATTGAGGTCATCCAGTCTGCAGACTTTGCTGGAGATCAGATGAGCCATACTGTCAGTGACCTTGGAAGCAAGACAACAAGTGCATCAGTGGATCATACCTCATTTTCTGAAGGTCCACAGGAGAAGCTTGGCAACTTATTAGAAAGCACTGAGATTATAGAAGCTTCTCTCAATAATGCAGTCATGGCGGATGCACCTGAAACAACAGCTGCTTTGCTGAACAGTGAAACTTATTGCTGTGTGTCACAAGACTCTACAAGAGCTGACAACTCTATGACCAGCATTGAAGTCATTCAGCCTCCATCATTGGATGTAAATGGTGCCGACACCCTAGATAAATTGCCTTTTCTTAAAATGGTTTCTTCAGATGCTTTTTCAAATGTACAAGAGACAAGTGTTGAAGGTGCAGATAATTCTAGGTCCAGTGTTGAGGTCATCCAGAAATCAGCATCAGAGTCTGACAGTGCTGACGAGATACGATCAGCTTCTGCTGACGCAAGAAGTAAGATGTCGTCCCCATCAAACGAGAGTTTCCAGTCTCTGGAGCAGTTTGATGGAAGCACAACAAGTGGGAGCAGGCAAGACTTCTTCAGTCTCTCCAATTCTCCTGAACTAGGAGGGGAAACATTACTGGATAGTATTTCTTCTAATGACCAAAGAGAAGAGAAGAAAAGACTGGGATCTCAGTCTGACAGCACAAGCTTTGACATGGATTTGGACTTTTCAACAGCCACAGAATCTCCACCCGAGCGAACACCAACCAATACACCCACATGGGAAATAGCTGCTGAAAACCCTGCAGATGATGTACAGCAGTCTTTGGAAAGCTCTTCTGATGGGGTCATGGATGGAAAAGAGCAAGAACCTCAGAATTTTGATGCCAAGACTCCGACAACACAGCTAACACAGAAACCTCAGTGGATGCTGGGCATCGACAAAAACAAGATCACGGAGGCCATTGAGAAGGCACAGTCACACCCTGACAAGATGGAGATAGGACAGCTGCAGATTTTAGTGGAGATGCTGAAGCAGGAGGATATGATCATGGACGTGCTAGACACAGCTGTCCAATGCATCATCAGAGTATCAGCCTTCACAACCAATGTGGTGAGTTAAGAGGTTGTGGCTGGTGAAAGAAAGGAAGAATAAATGAATGAATTAGTTTTAGTTTATTCCTTGTTGCTCCTTTGAGGAGCATAGGGCCACAACAAAATAAATGATTATCGAAGATATAAACGTGCAGATAAACTTCGGTTTTAATTGCCATTTTTTCCTCTGGTTACATCAACTTTTTTAGTTTTGTATTTTCATATTTGTGTTTTCGTTTCATTATGGAGATATATGCTTGTGTTAATAACAAATAACTTGATTCTCATTTGCAAATGGTCTGAGATATTTAACTTCAAAATAAGTCCCAAAATAGTACAAAATGTCACTCTTTTATTAAAAAAAAATTGATGACTAGATAGGATCTGTTTCTGTTGAAAAAAAAGTTATCTAATGAACTATAACAGTGACTGAAAGATTTGAGCTGAAACAGTGGAGCAGTAGAAGGGATGATCATGATAGATATCGTGATGACAAGTTTGATGAAGTCAGGATTCTTGCTGGGGAAGTGAAAGCAATAAACTTTAATGGTACAATGATGCTGAAAACACTGCTTTGAGTGGTGTCAGAAGGAGAATGTAGTGCAGGTAAGAGTTAATGATATATTATGCATAGAAGAAGGGCAGTGTTGACGTTATTTGTCTGTTTTGTTATCTAATTTGTGATATTACTTTGGTGGTTTATAAACACTAGTGATAGATTACAAATGCAAGATTTACAGACAGAAGTAAAGTGGAAGATCCTGGCTTGGTTGTTGGTAGTGTATGTGATGGACTGAGGCATGACGTAGATAAGCCAATGATACTAATTATGCAATTTAGTTGAGGATCTGCAAGCTAGGTTGATGGTGTTGATATAGTGGTGGCTAGACATTTCTAATGTCTGCTGTCAGAGTCTATGGCCATCCCAGCAGCATGTATTGTTATCATTCACTACTTTCCCTTTTAGAATATCTTCTGCCTGTGATGTGTATTATGATTCAAGCTGGCGGCAGCTCCTGAGACTTTGCATAGAAAAACTGTCAAACTTAGTATCACCATGCTGATAAACTGCGGAAATAAGCCACAAATATATACAACTTGAAAGCTGCGTCGTCAGCATTTCATCTCAGTTTTCATCATGATGAGGGCGTATGCTTCAGCAACTGATCTGAATGCTTCAGTTACATACGAAAGTTAACACTGTAACAACATGCACAGTTAACACTAACATGGAGCTCATCGAAAAATTATTCAGAATCTGAAAGATCTGGAAAAAATCCCCAAACGAGATGCATCACTGTTTAAGCCACAGGGTTTAAAATTGGGGGGAAAAGTCACAGCTTATAATCCAAAATTTACAGTATTTATTAAGTAAAAAGTACCTTTGTTTGAAAGATTACAATTCTTTTGTAAATGGAGAAATTTAAAACACAACAATAGTTGGAAGATTTAGGTGACACTTGGAAAAAATGCTAAACAAGAAAATTTCCAACAGAGATCTGTACACACTTATATTTAACAGTACATGCAGTCATTTTGGTCACTAACACTAGTACTATTTCTAATATCTGTCTGTGTACTTATCCATGGTAACTATATCTGTGTGCCCAAAGCACATATTTTATTGAAACACTTTTGTTATTTTTGTAAAATTCATTTATTGGATAAATCTTTCAATCTAAAAGTTGTATTGTTTTAATTTTACTGTCCATTTTAGCCTGTAAACAATATGATCTTCATCAAAACACACTCCATCCTGGTCAACAGGCATCCCTGTTAATCTCTGGAAGTGTAATCAGTGCTTATGTCACAGAAGCAGTGGCAGCGTGAAACACATGAACACATGACAGACCATGAAATCTCCTACAAGAGCTCCAGAGTCCTCTCTGTAGCACCTGATTTGAGAAGCTGCAGCTGTGCTAAGCCAGAGGGAGATAACTAATCTTTCTGATAAACTGCAAACTCATCTCCAGTAACCTGGAGAAATTCTCTGATGATTGCTGGCCCCTCACTGCCTTTCTGCAGCCAACTGTAAAGTTAAAGAGCTACTAGCAGTTAAAAAAAGTGGAAGTGTCTTGTGGGCAGTGTTGTCAGAAGAGTCAGTGCAAAAGAGTTAACTGATTGGGAACCTTCAGTAAGTTAATAGTTGCTGGATGTAATGGCTTGTTTCATCAGAAGGATACTGTTCTTATCTTGAGGTTCATAGAGTACAGTGTTACTAAGCATCTACCGACGAACAGGCCATGTCATGTCGGTTGAAACATTTTGACTTTCAAAGAGTGGTACTGTTTTCTCTAGATATAATTTTATGTCTTTTTATAGGTGTGTAAATTATCAGTTTGAAGTCAACATTTAAAGTCAACATTTAAACAAAAAATATGCAAATAATTAGGAATGTTATGCATAATGTTTAATGATTTCAGAGGAACCATATTTTTGCATATAGACTTGAGTACATGCCGAAGGCACATACTGTACTCTGTAGATGCATACATGCACAGATTCATGCATGGCTAAAAGGACCCATACAAAAAATGCCTTTTATTTATGAACCATTAATAACCACCTGCTATTGCAAGTAAGAGAAAATGTGTTGCCCTGGAACAGTGGGTTGGATTGGTTATTCAGATAACAACCCTGTAAATGATTCATTCTTTGAGATTAGGGGCATTGGTATAATAATAAAAAAATAAAAGACACCCACAAATATAACTCCTCAAGATGCACTTTAAGATGTGGAAAGTAGGACCTGGAGTAAACCATGCCTCTCAAGTTTTTATAACCCTGGGAAATTCTGATATAAAATGCCTGCCATAAGAGACTCCTTTAACCACTTCATACATTAGGCCTAGAGCAGTATCTTAAATGCCTCTACCGTTCCCATGGTGTTCTGCTTGGCTCCTGTGCCTGGGAAGAGACTCACTGCATCAGTCAGGAAGAGGCTGAGTGTGGTTGCTCTCCTCCTGCACGTATCTGTGAGAAAGTCAGGGGAGTATCACATCTGCTAATAGACATGGCTACTTGTGCACAGGACTGAGTTTCTTGTAGTTCTGACTTCATGCAGTGTGTTTCAGGTAGGTTGACATATTTTGTCCCCACTGTACAACAGGGGCAGATCAGTACAGCTTAGCATGTTTTGTGCAAAAAGAGGATAAAATTGCATAGTAAATTCCTGCCTTTACAAATCATCATAACTCAGTAAATTGCTTAGTTTTTGACTTCTGGAATATTTCTTGCTGGAAGAGAGGGTGATTTTACAGGCATGAGAGCGAAGCGAGAATGAAGCTTCAATTTTCTCCTTTTTTTGTGGTATGTGTGCAGATGGAAATGAGTGCATTTTTATGTTAGTCATCTGTACAGCACCTAGAGCAAGTGTACCTGGATTTGATCTGATTGAAACATAACCCTAAGGCTACCATTCTGATATATATACATAATATATATATCATTACATGTGCAAAAGTGAGAGGAATAGAAGATGCAAGATTTTATGCCATGTGCAGACACTGGCTGATTATGTACATGCATAGCAGAATGTCATAATGTAATAGAAAATGTAGTTTAAAACTCGGTCTTGTCATTTCTAAAGTACAAACTTAGATTGAGGTCTTCTGAATTGATTCAGCATTTCACATTTTACCAAGTTTTACTCTATGTTTGTGTGAGTACTTTTACTGTGTGTGTCTGAGCTGTTTTACTCTGTATGTCTGATTTGTTGTACTGTGTATGTCTGCCCTGTGTTTCTTTCTTTATTTTTCTGCCACTAGTTGGCAGATGTATGAGACATTTATGAAAACTTTGGGAAGATGACAGAAATGAACAGAAAACTGGAAGTCATGAGGTCACAAGGGTTGCAGTAAGTTCCTTGGATTACCAACAGGGGACATGGAAAGACAACAGATGAAGAGAGATGATGCATAAGTGCTCGGCTCAAAGAAAAAATAAGGGAGACAAGTAGCTCTTGTCCACACCAATAATATAATAATAAAATCAGAATGTTAAGCATCTCCAGAAGTGAAAGACTAGATGGCATACCCACGACAGCATCAGGCTTTATCAAACCAAATGTCAGCATCCTCGTATCTTCCTGTCTATTAAATAACAGCTCCAGGCTTTATCAAATCAGATGTTGGCGTCCTCATATCTTCCTGTCTATTGAGATAGCTCTAGGGATATCATATTTGTAGTTTATGGAGTTCTTCTAGCTTTAAGGCACTTGAGAGTTTGGCATTTTCAAGAACTGAAAACTTCATGAAAAGTGGAAAAGATTTGTAAGAGTTTGTAGATTAAAAAAGTAGAATTTTTCCAGAAGCACACACATATATATTTTTGGAGAAAACTATTACCTACCCATTAATTCTCAAAGAAGAAAAAGATAAACATTAAGAGACATAAAAAAAATTCCAGGAGAGGTTTTTGCAGTCACAAATTTTGTGAAAATGTTATTTGTCTTTCCATTTTGAATGGTTGTAAAAATGGAAATTACGATAGTGGATTGGAATTTGAGGCCATCACACCCTGATAAGGCAGTGCGTTAGTAAACTGTTGAAGGTGGCTTTTTATGTGAGATGGTGCGCATTAGCAGTGGGCAGACTGCTGGCTTTGGGAGAAGAGCATTGCAGAAAGATGGGAGTCCTGGGTCAGAATGAGCCTACAGATAAGAAGGGGGACATTTGGTAAGGAAGGCTGATAAGACCTCATGGCTCATGAATCGCTAGATTTCAGTTCATTGCCCTGCTTAAGTTGCTCTGGAAGTGGCTTGATTGCGTTCCACTTCCTAAAACCCCAAGTGGTCACAAAGGCTTGAAGACGGGATAATTACTTACCGGAAAAGATCATCTGATAGTGAGATTATTTTCATAATGCAGATATATTTCTCACAAAATCAGTTCTCCATGGTCCATTTTATGTTCGTTTGCTTAAAGTACAGGCTTTGTGGTAGATGCCAGTCCTTTCACTGTTTATGTAGGTTGAATGATCTTAACCTGTTAAAGGAATAATTTATCCCCAATTTTTACATGTGCAAACACAAATAAAAATGAGGTACGTCTGTTATGCGCTACATCTTACTAATTATGGGCATTACGCACTCCTCATATCTACCTCATAACAAGATTTGTAGGATCTTGGGAAGATCCTCAGTTGCTTTATATGATAATTATCTTTCTCTATGTTATTGCTAGAAGCCTTTATCGGATTCCTGCTTTGCTGTGCATTCCGCAAGATCAAGTGCATGTTTGGCTGAGTTTCATGTTGGTTCTTGTACTTTGCAGGAGGTCCTACGGGTGTGCCAGTGTCCCTTGCAGCTGACACATTTGTTGCAAAAGTTTGCACCATCTGTGAGCAAGGGTCAAGGATCTAAGGACGAGAAACTGCTGTTAAATATTGCTCGTGCCATCAACAATCTGGCTATGGACCTGAAAAGTCAATCACAGCTAGAGGTTGGTACTCTTAAATCTCTATAGCAAGTGTTTTGTTGGGATGTCATGTGCTTTATCTTGACCACTATTATGAAAAAACTGAAAATTATGTGATTGTGGTTGTGCATTGAAAGTACATTACTAATAATAATTGTGACTGTTTAGTACATACATACCTCCTCTTGAAGGAGGCATTCATGGCATTTACAGAGTGCCTACACACCCAGACATGCTTGTACATGCACAAATAAACTCTTTAACCGGAGCAATTTTTTACCAGCCAAAAACTTTGCTTATCTTTTGGAAATCCATGAAGGGATGATGTTGGACACTTGTAGGCCCAACCATACACTAAGGTTCACAGCAGTGTCAACGATCTTTTTTTTTTTATTGTGTGAGCTGACATGGTCGAAGAATGCCACACATGTCAGCAGCAAACATCAAACTGGAAGTGGTCTACCCTCAGCTTGGGGTGAAGGTCACATGCATGCATAATTCTCTAAATTTGTCCATATAGGCCACGGATAGCCAAAGGGAAGCATAATGTCTGTCCTGGCTTGTAATGGTATGTGTCCTGTCTATTCCGTAATTGACGTTTCCTGCATGTCACTCAAAATTGTTGTTGTTGCTATTATTAACCACCTGATGCACATTTATATTGCTATGAAAAAAACCGATTGCCTTGGTTGGCCAGATCAAAATGATTTTGCAAACTGTCTACAGTCTACACCCTGCAAACTAGATGTTCCCCACCCCTGCCTTAAAGGAACAGAATTGATCAAAACTTAAAGCTGAATGGTGTCACTATTTCAAATAGTGGTTAATGTAGCAAACATGGTTTAATAATAACAACAGTTATCTGTACATTGCATTTTCCCTGCTGCACTTATTGAGCTTTACAAAAGAAAAAGGTACTCTAAGGATTTTAGAGAAGATAACTCACTGAGATGCATTAAAAATATTAACATCTACAGACGTTACAAAGAATAAGATCACATTGCAGATTTTAATTAGAGAACATAATGTCATTCATGTTCATATTATTTCCCTTCTAATCAGGGCAGCATCCCAGTCCTGACAAACTTGCTGCTGACAGAGGGAATCTCAGAGGATATGACCATTGCCTCCTTGCAGCCATTGACTAACCTGTCGACAACAGCAGCTTACCATAAGCACTACACCAGCATTGTGCAACAGCTGTATGCATTTCTAGACACCAGCCACAATACTGCCCTCAGGCTTCAGTGCCTCAAGGTGCTGGTCAACCTTTCTCTCAACGGTGACATCGTTCCACACTTGCTGGCTGCCAAGGTGTGTGCTTAAGAGTGTTTTTTTTCTTTTTCATCCTTCAGTATGTTTGTGAATTGTCTCACGTGTTTTATTACTCCATATCTGTGACACATCTTTATGTTCTCTTATTATATATTAGTAAATTGACTTCATTAGCTCTTTGGGTTAAAAGATGGTTTGTCATTTTAAAGTTACAAAATTTGTGGGGTAGATGTTTGCATACATGAAGCAAACAAAACAAAACTTATAAATGGAAATCATCATCACAATAAATCTGAAGTTCAAGCAAAGTTAAAAAAAAGAGAAAATGTGAAGGCAGCAGTTTTACTTGGTCTCCAATTTGTTATAGTCTCTCTAAAGTCTAATGCTGTGTCCTTCAGGGTATATAGTCACATGATAGTACCATGAAGGACATTTGAAAATGCTACTTTGTGAAGTTAGTTAAGGGTCTTTTTTTTCTCTAAAAATTTTAAAAATTAAATAGCTTCTAAAGCAAAAGCTGAAAGAAACTGATTAGTCACTGTGTATTTATTTTAAAGTGATGTGTTGTTTTCATGTGCTGTATTGTTCTTCCCAGGCACCTGAATGCTTGTTGGAACTGCTGGATGTCAATTCAGGCTATGACCTCCTCCTACGCGCTGTGACCTTTCTCGCTAATATCATGTCCATCATGATAGAGAAAGAATTAACAGCATCAAGCCTTCCCCCTGATCACAAAGCTCCCTCACCAGAGACTCTTTACTCAGCTTTGTTTGCCTTGGACACTCGAGATGTGTTACGTAACAAGGTGTTTCGTCTTACAAGGCATCAGTCACAAGATGTCACCTATCAAGCAACACGGCTGTACAATTGCATCACTACTTTAAAATAAGTTGTTTGACAACTGTGATGGAAAAAGACAAAAATTGTTTTGCCAAGAGATTGCAAATGGCTATGGCTGTAGATTATAGGTCATAACGATAGGCAAAATTGAAATAAATTCCGTAGTTGTTACTTTTGTGATCACTTCCCAGAAAAACAGTTCCAAATTTCAAACAGTCTTTGTTAGCATGTCCTAGCAGTCTGCCAAATCCTGGACATGCCATCCATTTAAATTGTTACTTTGTCAGCCACTGTTTTTATCTGTTAGCATGATAAGCTGCACATAGTTGAGTAAGTCTCTACTTGAGCATACAGCCAGTTTCATCCTTTATTTGTCACATCTGAAAGGGTGGCAAGAAGTCCAAGAAATACAAATAGCCAAAGCAGTGACTAATGCACCATAGCATTTATAAAAAAAAATGTGATATGTGCTTTCTTTCATCCGTCCACCTTAGTAATCTCAGAAGAGTACTTAAAAAAGCATTGCTTTAATACTAGTTCCTTAATTTTTGATTTGCAAAAAAGTGGTATTTCACCTGAACTGTGTGGAATCTGTAAAATGGTCATTTATGTGGCAAATGATGTAAACTTGAGTTTGTTAAATATAAATTATGTATGTCAAGGTAAGTCTCAAGTTCTCTTTTTAAAGTTCCATTGTGATTTACACCCTACTTTGGACAACATCTATTTATTTACATTAAAGTGCATTTCCTGAAAAGACAAGTAGCCTAACTGCTTAGGAAATCCCATTGTGGTATTTTTTTGAAAGCTGTTATGAAATCCTGTTTTGCTGCATAGTGCTGGACATTTTTGTTTTAAAGCAGGTTTGGCAGTCTGTCTTTTGCTGTTTGCTGTAGAAGAGATTGCAGTGAAGATTAAATTATAAAATCATAGTATGTTTGACTAGTTTTCCTGTTCTGATGAGAACACTATAATTTAAAAGTGATTTCTTGCTGCTACCATTACATCACGTCATGAAAATCAGATTTAACAAACTTCAGTTGTTAAAAACATGCCTTAATTTGAATGAAGACGTTCGACTTGTTTTCAGAATGTAGAATGTTTTCTTACTGCGTGGTCTCTACTTCAGTGCTGTTGGCAAGTTCAAATGTGCAGATAATGTCCCGTGTTTTAGGGAGCATAAGGGTTTGCTTGGTCCTGTCTATAAACTTCCTTAGAATAGGCTACATTCGTCTCCTGCAATTTATAACTCTAGTTTTTGCTTTTTTTCTTGGCCAGTTTCTCTGAAGCATCAGTCATGTTATTCATCCCGGCTTTAAAAGGCTTTGCTTTCCTGACTTGTAAAATTCCTAAAATTTCGAAAAGTTCTTGTTAGGTAGATCAAAGGACGAACGTTACAAAATGTATTTGTAACATAAAATGTGTTTTTCTTGGCTTTGGACTGCAGTGATAATTGGATGCTGGAATTTGCTGGCAAGTGTTTTTTTTTTTCTGTTTATTATTTTTAAAAAATTGGTTGCTTTTGTCAAGATATTAACATTTATGCCAAAATGCTATGAACAGAGACAGAGAGTGGGCAGCTGAGTTTCAAACAGCTCTCTGCACCTCTCCTGCAGGTGATAATCTGTTAAGGCTAGTCATGGCACCCTTCATAGCTGATTAATTTGTATTTGACACTTTTTTTAATGTATTTTTAGATTATGGAGTAGCTCCAGATCATAGTGGTGAGGATTTTATCCATTCGAAGGCAAGTATGATAGCTTTATAATTTCTCTTGTTTTTCTGTGTTCGATATGTTCTAATGCTGTAAATGCTTAGTTAAAATTCTTGCACTAGAAAAAATTGATGTATTGTGAACAGTTTCTTTTGGAATTCATTATTTATATAAAACTGTAAATAAAAACAATTCGCGTATTTCAACTGGTAACTTGTAGTGTTTGTGCTTTCAAAGTATGAATGAATCAGTTTCATATTTTGGATATTAAGAGATTACAAAATGATAGAGGTAGGAAAGAAATCCACTGGCTTGGAGAGATTAGTGCCATATAGGCAAAGTGTGTACCTGTTATAGACCTAATCAAACTTACTTCTTGCACTTCATTATATTGACAGAGAGTGAGAGCTTCTAAAGCACTTAAAATCAAGTGAAACCATACTTTTTAAGAAAAATGGCTTGTAATTAACCATCGTTGCTGCTTTGTAATTCAGCTTCTAGCAACATCTTATTTCTGGATGTGAAGACTAGACTTTGCCATCTGGTACATCTTGGTTTTGCCTCTTGACATCATCCATAAAGGTTTGACTCACATTTCATCCCCTTTTTTTAAAATGTTTAAAGACTGTTGACTCACTTTGAATATTTATAGTCTTTTTGACAAGTCCTTTAAAAACAAGAATCTTGTGCATTGTTTACCAGTCTATATTGTGTTGGTGTCAGCTTCACTGGAGAGACAGAATGGTCCACAGAAAAATGATACAATATCATTTATTGTGTAGGTAACTATTGCTTTGATTTGAATATTAGCAGTTATTATGGATGATTCTGTTTTCTATAGTAATATCAATGACTGATGTCACACAAGAAACCAAAGACATGCATTTTTTTGGTCTCATTTTTATTGTTATGTACGTTTTTAATCAAAACTATCAAATTCACAGCATTTCAACCAGAGTTGCTGAACATTTTTACACTTGCTGTTTGAATTTAAATAATGTATACCTTTTGTAATGTACAGTAATTTTTGGTTTTCTCTACATTTTTATGGCATTTGCCATTTCATGAAGATGATAATGTTAAAGTCTTATAAGGCACAGGTCTCCATCATAAAGCTATGCCTTGTGCACTGGGAAAAAATTGGGGAAATCAAAATGACCGGACAGAACAAAGTGTAAGGTGTAATGAGGAAAGAGGATGGTGCCTGGCTAATGGGTTTGACGGTTGGGCTAATTGTCGAACGAAAAGTTTGTACAGTGCAGTATTGACTATTTGTCTCCTTAAAATATCCTTCTAGGATTGATAATCAGAGTTCTTTACTGTTTGGTACTTTGTCCTTCAGTACCATAGACTGAGCTCCATGGTTCAGGTTACCAGGCTACCTGTTACCCCACATCCATACTCCCTTCCCCAGCCCTTTAAAAAAAAAAATTGAATTTTGAACTATAAAACCAGTGTTTCAAGCCATTTAAAAAGGTCAGCCCACTCCATTTTGCATTAAGCTGAAGGAAATATTTCAATGGCAGTGTGTCCAGGATTATGGTTCTATGCATGTAGCAGGGAATAAGCACCTACGATTTGTGGAGTGAAAACGTCAACTGTAGTTGTGCATGTGGAAAAACTGTACAGTAACATTTTATTGCTAAAATTTGTCATTTCATGATTGTTGAATACTACAGGGATTAAATGTTTTCAAGTTAAGATTTGTGATTGCTGCCTTCAACAGACCTGTGCTCAGTGCATAAAGCTGTGATGTTATCAGAACTGTTGCAGGAGACTGTTAACTTCTATAAAAAGTTTGCTTTTGAAATAAATGTGATAAGGCTTGAAGTATCCTTGTCTTTTTTTTTTTTTTGATTCAGATATACCTAGATTATACTGTGTTGGATAGTATTCAACTATACCCAGATTACACTATGTTTGCAGTGCCTTAGCTACTTCATGCTCATGCATGGGGCAATGCAACAAAACTGTTCTAATATCATGTACCGTGGCTTAACTCTTCCATTCAGTTTCCTCATCCTGATTAAAACTGGAATTAGCTGAAACAACGGTACAAGTACAGACCAATTAACAGCAAAAGCTAATTTATTGGCCAAAACAAGGTTATGCTCAACTTGTCAGGACAAAGGAATCAAGCCATGGTCTTCAGAGATGTTTAGGATTTTTGCTTTTGTTTTGGTTGGGGGTACCCATGTGATATTGGAAGATTGTCCCTAAGTGGCATTCTTCAGTTGAAATGCTGCCTTTGCCCAGCCTTTGATAAACTATAGGCACCAGTAGATTCACTTAAGTAGGCATCTTCCTCTTCAAACTAACAGCCAACACATTTCAGCGATGTAATTTCAGTTCTACTTTAATTTTAATGAACTGACCTTTATATCCCAACATCAACACAGTCCTACATTTTAAAATAAACAATACAGAATTATGACAGTATGGACTATACTAGCATAGATTTATTGCTGCTAAAACCAAATGCGAGCATTTCAACATGCTATTCCTCAACAGTGATTCTCCAATGGCCACAATTACAAGAATGGCGAGTAAGATGCTCCATACAGAAAATGTATCGCAAGCAAAAGGGGAAAAAATATTCTGACAAACTTGTGGATATGCAACTACAATTCAACAATGTGTAAATAATTCCCCTGTGTAAAATGTGATCTGCTTCAAATCAAATCATAATGAAAAATATAAACTTTTTAAAGTTAGGGTGATAAATGTAACAAACTAATATTTGAAAATGTTGCCTTTAGTAATGTTCACATCTTTCTGTATGTGTCCACAACCAATGAAAAAAGGAAGTGATCTTTCCAAACTTCTAAAACAACATTTTTTCCTCTGAGAAAAGCCCTAAATTTTAGCTCATACAGTTATAAATTAAACCAAAACTGTAAAATAACTTGTATGAGAATGTGTAACATGTCTGTGAGAATGAGTGAATGCCTCAAATAAATCTGAACCATTTTGCACATAAATGCAAAATCTGCCGGTACTGGTATCTGAATCTTATATTTTGTATATTGAATCAAAGTAAATCTAGTTCACAAAAATATCAATGAAACCAATAACAGCTTACTACTGATATTAAAAGCTAACGTCAACACAGACACAACCATCTGCAGTTAGTGAGCCATGGATACAGCCAAGTTTTCACAGAGGAAGCAACTATGCTAATCTCTTGCACAGTGAGGATGTACTCTTATTATCACATGCTGTGGTTAAAACTTTCTCTGAACTACACTCTGACCAGCAACAATCTGAGCCCCAGTGGTGAGAAAAGAGAAGTTTATTCTTCTTAGCAAAAGAGGTTGGCGAGGAATTGAATTTTCTAATTTCTAATTCTTTTCCAACCTATGTAGTGTGCTTGCTTGTCTTGTTCCAAGTTTCACAACATTTTGCTGATTTACAAGAGTTATAACTGTCCCAGAAAACTTAAAAAAACTAGTATTTCAAATAATAAATATCTCCTTTAGCTCAAACACATGAAGGAACAGATGCATTCAACCATAAGCACTCGTATGCACATTAATGTATCAATACATGTGCATACAGAGAAGCAAGCATGTGTTCATAATAAACATGTGAACACATGCATGAAAGTCAGTTCCATTGTCTACAGCTTACAATGGTAACAGGATGTCAACGAAATATATGTATATATACTTCTGAAATCATGGTTTGACACAACAAAGAGGTAAATTGGCAGACAGACAAACCTGATGCAGGGAAAAATGACACAAGCAGACTGGCTACAGGTGTCATCCCCGAGATGGCCATTACATGGACAGACAAGTAGAAAAAGACTTCTATAGTCTGGCAGACAGCATAGAAGCAACAAGATGCATTGTGGAAAAAACTCTTGGTATGGTCTTAGAAAAAAAAAACAAAACACCACTCACAAAACATTTCCAATGAAACATGAGAAGAAATGGATAAAAGCTGATCGACATGAAAGGCATGTGAATAAAAGAATAGAGTAAAAACACCTTACTTTGTTCTTACGCATGTCTCAACCAGGTTCAAAACCGTGATTTATGAACATTCAGGTGTGAACAACATAGGTGCAGAAGCACACTCATATACAGAGTATTCTCCCATTTTCCTGGTAACTGCAACACTTTTGTACCACAAATATTTTTGTGATGTAAATACAAAATCGTTGCAACACCAGCACAAATGTCATAGTCTCTCTCAAAATAGTCACACTACCAAGAAATAGAAGCTTGGCTCAAGCTATGAAAGTACTGACTGTAACTCTTTCTGGGCTAAAAACAAAATCCCTTTTACATTCAGATCGTTTGTTCAGTGTATATAGCATTTGTTAATGGCACATAACACTTAAACTCAAGAAGCAATCATCGTTATAACTTAACAGTATTTTGAAGCAAGCAAAACAAAAATGCACTATGTTCATATTTTTGTTTTCATGTGTAACACAACATGATTGGTCACCAATGACCTAAAGAAACTTGCTGAAAACAACAGGCACCTGCACGCGCACACATGCACAAACACACACACACAAACTGAAATAGATTTTTCAATCTCATGCCCCTTTCGTAAAATAAACTTTTACCATCTTTCCATAAAAATTCAGATGCCTTCAGGATTTTAAGTCATCACTGAACTTATTATGGTTTGGTAAAACTTTGGTCTTGTCTAGGACAGTCTTCTAAATTTATAATTCCAGCTGCTGGTGAAGATGAGAACATTGATGTTTGAGCCTCAGCTGTTTTTTCTTCCTTAGCCGCAACTCAGGGTCTGATGGAGCAGACCATGTCAGTGTGAATGCACATAAACTGACGTCAGTACTGCTAGGCCCTCTGCATAGAACTGATGACCAGATATCATTGGTTATTTGACTATGTCAGGTCGTACCAGAACAGCTACGATGTGCTTGAGCAATGTCATAAGACAAACTAGTCAAGTGACACAAGTAAATAGCCAATTTATCCACACACACACGCATGAAATTATACAGAGGGCATCTTCAAACCTATCTCAAGAGATCCTGAAGCATGATTAATAATAATAAAAAGTGTGATTTATACAGCACATGATCACCCTCATGAAGAAGCATGTTCTCAGCACTTGAGACAAGAACGAGTCATGGACAGCATATGAAGGATGGAAGGAGAAACAAGTGTGGATACAAGTAATATAAGACAAACATAAAAGATTCAAGGAGGGATCGGGGAACAAACAGTAAGGAAGGAGAGTAAGTATTATAAATGATATGATAAACATAATTCTAAAAGACCTCCTCAACTTTAGAAAACTTTTTTGTATCTTCATTAAGTGTGTGTGTGTGTGCGCGCGTGTGCGAATGAACACATGCAAATCCATGAATTTCTGACAAAATTATCTTTCTAGAATGTAGATTGTTCCACAACATTTATCAAAGCTCTAATGGCCCCTAGTCATCTGTTGGCTACAGTCAACTCATACAAGTAACGGGGTAAACTCCTGTTTGATGCCTAGCTGGCAATTGGATGTTAGTTGGTGACCACTTCATAAAACCAAGATTTCTGTTGATGTCAGCAACAATATAAAGGCAATTATTTGGCAGTCATGCTAGCAAGGATGGTGAAGTGGAGGATAACATCAAAAGCCACATCAACAAGGCCAGTCATGCTTTCAACAGTCTACGCCTCATCTGAAACTCCCGAGCATTATCCTTCAGCAGTAAGACCCTCATCTTCAGTACCAATGTGAAGGCAGTTTTACTGTGGTTCTGAAACCTGGAGAGTGACAAACACCAACAACAACAAGCTCCAGACCTTTACCGACCGATGCCTATGCCATATTCTGGGAATAAGATGGCCTGAAAAGATCTCCAAAAGCAGCCTGTGGAAAAGCACCAACCAGAATGTCACTAGCCAAGACATCAAAAAGCGCAAACGGGGCTGAATAGGACACACCCTGCGCAAACCAGCTGACACCATTGCCAAGCAGGCACTTGACTGGAACCCTCAGGGGAAGAGGAGAGTTGGGAAGGCGAAGCAGACTTGGAAAAGAACAGTAGAGACCGAGGCAAAGGATGCCGGAACCACATGGGCCCTACTGAAGGGTTCTGCCCAAAACCGGTGCTGCTGGGGAGGTGTTGTTGCAGCCCTATGCTCCTCGAGAAGTAACAAGGACTAAACTATTTAGTGGTCATTTGTATTTATCTGCTGACAGAGGACAATGACCATCATGACGACAATGAAGATATTTTAGGAGATGATTGGACCTAATTTCAATCTTGTGTTCACTGACAGATAAGATTTTCCTTAAATTTTTATTTCAACTATAAAAGGAGATAAACATAAGTGTGTTTTTATGTTGTGCTCACATATGTGTGTGCGCACACACACACACAGAGGTACTGAAACTATAAATACAGCTTGAAAACAATTGCAAAAGTCTTGAAAATATCTCAACAAACTGAAAAATATGCAGAGGCAAATTGCAACAGCAGAAAAATTTAATTTTAATTATTTTGACAGGGAAAAACACACAAGGTAACACTCTAGCTTTCTATCCTGGACGAATTCCTGCTGTTGAGATCAAGCAAAAATATTTGCATATTAATTAAACCAATTAATATAAAATACTGTTAAAAACTATTCACTTTACCATACATTGGAATGATCTCTCTCTCACACAACATGGAGATAGTACCTGCCATCTCTGTTATAGATCAGTTGTCCAAAGATCAGAGACTGAGATGGGATGGGTAAAGAAGAGTGTCACTGCTTGTGAAGATCAGGTAAATAATATCATGTTGTATCAAGAAGGAACAAGTGCACACAAAGTCAAAGATTTAAGCGTGATATTCAGACTTACATGAAACTTGCATTCCAAAGGCACATTGTTCATGTCTCACTGGTTAAAACTGGGAGAGGACAGTCACTTGTCACTCAAGTGTACTGGCTTTGACAGGTACTGAGTCTTTATTTGCACTCAAAACCCTAACCCTTGCACTCATCACATGACAATGAGTTCTACATTCTCTTTATGCTTTCAAGGCACGTTCATGCATCACCGGCAATGTGAAGATGGATTCTACAGACAAAAAAATCTTAAAAATCCACCAATCCTTTAAGTGCCAACACATTCCTCTTGTTAAATAGCATGGTACCATGTTTTCAATAAAAGAAACTAGACCCTATGTTCTGGCGGCTATTTATTTGCAGTCATAATTTATACGCAACAGTTTATTCGCACAGTACTTGTGGTCTCACATTCATGAAAATGATTCATGCTCAACAGTTGGTTTTGGCACTGCAAATATCACATGACATGGTTTATACAGAATAAATGACGAATTAAATTTGACACACTTTCAAGAGGATGGAAAAGCTGCACCCGTCTATGATTCATCCACATCACTAAAATCAAATATTTTCTGCTTTCTATGCATCTAGACAGCCTGAAGGACATTTTGTCATCCTGAAACTACCCAAAGAAAAGTGTGGGTTTTTTTGTCTTTTGCGATATGTTGTTTATGCCTGCAAGAAATATACAAAGATAATGTCAGACACACTATCCACTGAGAAATGTGTATGAAACAAAATAACCCAGTTAAAAGCAGAGGTAACAAAAAAGAAAAATCAGTAAAAACAACTATGCACCCTTTATAGCAAACTGTGCCTGCCGTCACATCTTACAACAATTGCTGTCCAGCTCATTGTTGTGTATAATAGCCATCACATGAAAATATCAATGTATCAACATGTGCACACACATACACATATATGCAGACACACACCCACACAGTGCTGCACTGCATTTGTGCACTGCCTTTTACACATCAAGGACAAATCTTGACTGAGCATTCTCATTAGAATAGCAGTAAAGAGTTAACAGCATCCAAAAATAGCAGGGTGAATACCTTCTCCTCCATCTCTTCAATCTAGCCAGCTGCCTAATATAATCATACAAGTTTATCGTAATAATTCTTTGTAAGTTTTCTGCCAGTAGGCCAGCACATTCAGGTTATCCAGCAGTCCAAAAAGAATGATGTAATGCAAGCAACTGAAAGCCCAACCTACAATGATAACATAACAAGAGGTCACCAGTCCACATGCAGTGTGCTTTGTGCCAACACAAAGGGAAGTCATTCCACCATTCTGCACTCTTCAGTGAAATAAAACAGAATTAGATATACATGAGATTTAAAAACTACGGCTTTGATGATCACAAAAACCATCCCTCAGTCCAACCAGGAAAAATGTTCTTTCACTATTTTATTGTATGTCTGGCCAACAATATTAATTAAGCCACTGTTGAAACAGCAGGCCAAGTGACTAATTCATGCAACAGTTGCAAGGAGTTTAACTGTATTATCTATAATTACAGTTTCTGATCAGAGCACAAGCTACAAAAAAACTCCACCATTTATTTGGTTGAAGTTCTCCAAATTTCCAGGACAAATAGAAATGTTAGGAATAATCAACAACTTTTCAAACTAAAATAAATCTAAAATGCTAAATGGAACACCACCTTTTTTTTGTTTGGTTTTGACCACAGCTTAAGCCCCACACTTATACATCACCTGATATGTTGATTAATATAACCAATGGGCTAAACCTTGTGTAGCTTTAACTAATCTTTACTTCTTAAAAAAGGAACAGTTCATGAAATAAAAGGGTTAATTTGCTTCACAACAAACTCACAGAAAGCCAAGGACTGAATTACAAGGTGGTAACAGAATGCCAAGTCGTACACTTTGTGGCACAGCAGCTGGTCAGCTGTCTTCTGCTGGTCACTGGACATGCAGCTACCTTTTACCGGTGACCTGACGGAAGCTAGCCAGGTATGCTTCGTGTACACGGTTTAAGAAGTTGTCATCGTGCTGACAAAACAGAAAATACAAGCCAACAAATCAGTAACACAGAGATTGATTTTAAAAGAGGTTTTTCCATGCTTTTTCATGCAATGAAAGGTAAGTTTAAGCTGGGATGAAGATGTTAAAATCAGACTAACTCTACATGGCTAATAGGGGATGGAGTAATCCTTCTTGTACATTATTCTATTCCATTCTAATAATGGAACAGAATGAAAGTGGAAGAATTTCTTGTACAGTTTAAGAATAATGGAACAGAATGAAAGGGGAAGAAGCCTATGTTTCAAACATTTGTACAGAACATCTTGAAACCAAATCTTACAACCAGTCAACCATCTTAACAATAATTTACCCATTTCTTGCTGTAATTTTATTTCTAGTTGTGTATTATGGTCCCACAATCTCACCAGTGATTTTTGTCATTTTACCATCTGTACTTGGCATCATCTTATCAGCCTCTTGCCACATTCTCTTACCAAAATCTTAACATACTATCTCATCTGGTTGGTTGGTTTAGTCGGAAAGTGCTTCCACCTTGAGGAAACTTTGCACCATGGGTGAAGGGGGAGGGAGGAAAGCAGAGTAACCAGAGAAAACCCCCGACCCCCAGCCCTGCAGACATGGGTCACAGTGTCCAGAGATGAGGTCTGAACCCTGAGCCTCTCACTGCAGTGGTGACAAGCAAGTGTTTCAACCACTTCACTTTCCGGAGCCCTGTCCTATATTATCTCATCACCATCTTACCCATATCATATTGTCTTATAACAATCTTACTTGTACCATATTATCTCATCCCCATCTTATTCATATCATATGATTTTATAACCATCTTACTAATATCATATTATCTCATCACCATCTTACCCGTATCATATGTAACAGAGCCTGCTGAAGCTGCTGGCGTGTTAAGGGAGTTAGCTCTCCAACCCGTATCTGCTCTGACAATGCAGTATTTGGGGGAATTGTGAGGGCATTGAGTCGCTCTAAAATAGCTGAAAGCAAAGTACATCTGACAAATGATCAAGCAATGAAGTCAAATAATTCAGTCCACTGATAGATCATTACAGATAATCATATATGGCTGAGAAATAACAAAGCAGTGCTCACATATAATCCTAGTGAATAAAAATGTCTGTTTTTGGACTATGTTCTTTAAAAATTGGGTTGTTAACTCATTATATCCGTGTAGCATTGGTCTTAGCAGATACTTCAGCCTTCCGTCAGTACCATGACACAAATCACAATGTTATTACACGAATATGATAAATATAACAAGAGAGGTAACATTGCTTTAGCTTTAGCTGTACTGTTTCACGGAGTTGCTCCCCTTAACAAGTGACGTGTCACTGCTAAAGCACATAGCAGATTAGGATGATGCTAGAGAAGGAGGATCCTGACCATCCTGATGCTTAAATGATAAATAGCAAAAACAAACAAACAAAAAAGCTCCAGTTGATATTTCCAACTGTGCAGATTATTTTCGAAAGTGATTGGTGAAAAATCTTTTGATTGGACATTCTGATATTTTTCTGCCTTGCTGCACACAAAACATTTTTGCCAAGTCCACTCGATGTATTTAATTTTTTTTAAGGTTAACATGAAAGTGCCATGGCAGGATCAATTTTGGTAGGAAACACTGATTTTCGCAAAGTCTAATTTTAATGATAAATTTAATGTTCTATTAATTAATTTCTTATATTCAATTTAAAATACCTAGGTAACTTCGCAAGCATCAAGGCAACATCCTCAATGTGTCAATATTTAATATCCCAGCAGTGGGACTGTAAGAAGAAAGATGATTTTGTTTGAGAATGTTAATACCTTGGTGGTTTGGCACAGGAGAGGTGGTTCCCAGTGGTGGAGGATGAGAAGTGAAAGCCAGGGGGGTGAGAAGAACATCAGGACAGCTGGCGCCAATCCCTGCTGCTGCCTGGCTCTCTGTCTGCTGCACACATATCAGGAGCAACGTGGATATGGACAAGCAGCACTGTGTTAACATCTTCAGCTGAAGCATAGTATTCAAGAACTGAATGACGAAAATGCCCCCATCCCCCAATCAAAATGAACATGAGAGAAGACAATAATGTCCCAAGATTACACACCTTGCTGCTCAAGTGTAAAGGCGAGACTGCTGTCTGTCTCTCAAAATCTTCAGGCTTCAGTAGGTCTGATGGTAATGTCTTCATTAAGTCAGCATCTCCAGCATAAATGATATGAGATCTACAATCACCAGATGGTGTGGGCTAAAAGCAGGAAAGAAAACCATGCCTTGAAACCAAGAATAGTGTGTACAGAACTACATAGTTGCTCCAACCACCACTAACACTCCCCCAAAAATCCTGGTGCTTTTTCTTCATCTTTATGCAAGGTCTAACACATCTACAGCAAGCTATAACCTGTGGCATAACTGTGATAAAGTGTGAACATCTCCTACATAAACATTCCTTGTCTCATAACTTACCCAACAGAGGTATAATGCATTAAGTCAAGGCACAACAAACATGCCTGTGACACACAATGAACACATCTGTGATGCACAACAAGCTCTTGTGACATGGCATAAGACACTGACCTGAGGCATGGCAGGCAGGGCAGGCCCCTGGCCATCACCCACCGCTGCTACAATCATGCTCAGCAGTTCTTGAGTGCTGGGGGACTGGCCCATTCCTACCACCCCTTCCTGACCCTGCACCTTGGGCAAGTCGGCCTGAGAATGGGCCTTCCCACTTTTGATCTCTCGCTCAATCTCCTCCACTGTTCGGCCTCGGATGGGTAGTTTCAATGGTGGACCTCCTATGGTCTGTGTGCCACTCTCCACTTCTGATACAGATAACGACCTGCACAACAAGGCCAAACACAAACAGTGAAAATTAAGTCAACAGAGAGTATCTTTATGGTCATTAAAAAAAAAAACCCAAGAACAGTCACACCACGGTTAATGATGTCATTAATTGGCCCATTAGCTAACATCTGCTTCAGCAGTACTTTAGCTCTACTCACCGTAGCAGTATTCTACTACTTTTAGTCAGCGCATATCACTTGAAGATGCTCTTCAACATAGTTTTCAGAAAATTTGAGATTTTATGTGTCTCAATATCTTTATGACATTGAGGAAGGAATTTTTTTCAACAGAGCTTTTTCCTTTGAGTCTATTATAAAGATGAGGCTGGGGGAAGCAAACAAAGAAACAAGCAGAAAAGGATGTTTTTTCTCAGCTGGGGTGACAATCAAATAGTTAACAATAGTTTGTCTTTAAAGATGACAAAAAACTTTTAAAATCCTGAATGCACTATTTTTTGGTAACACAGAAACCCTTACATGAGATGATGGCAATAAGCAAGAAACTTCAAAAATGCTTAGCTGCAACTACTGACCACTAATTTAAAGATAACTTTAAAATATAGCAATTATATAGCATATCACAAACAACGTATTGAAGATCTCAAAATAATATTTTGAAATATAACTGAAGCCTTGCTGACTGGTGGGATGAAGTTGAGATGGAAGTAGTAAAGAGAGATAACTGGTACTGAAGGACACTGCACCTGCTTAGCATGGAGATTGGTGTGATGGTCACGTCGGGCGGGGGGTCTCCTGTCCATTCGTCCAGCAAGCTGGTGCTGTGTTGAATTCTCTTGGCCTTCTTGAAGATCTCTTGAAGCTGGCTTGGCCCCTCACCATGCCCACTTGTTCCCTTGCTGCTCTCCCCTGCACCTACTTCTGTAGATGCAAGACAGACCCCAACAACCATGGGTTTCAACATGTGAAAATGAGACATTTATGTTCCACAAACACCACATAAACACCAGAAAACCACGAAGGTTGTGCTGCTGAAGCTCATGCCTAGTGTTCAACAATCTGTCTAGGAGAGCTGAATTCTCCCTTTTTATGAGGTCACTTTCCACTTTCTTGAAAGGTGTATGTCACGTAGGCTACAGACTGAAGGAGCAGTGCTCTGTGAGTGGTTCACCATATCTACCTTATGTCAGTTGAAGGCAGTGCACTGTGAGTGGTTCAGCATGTCTACATTATGTTAGTTGGATGGTAGTGAACTGTGCTACAGCATTTCTACATTATGTCAGCTGATGGCAGTAAACTGTGAATGGTTTGCCATGTCTATGTTATGTCAGTCGCATGGTCCAAAGTCAAGCGCCCTAATCAACAGGCTGCATTGCTGCACACCCTTAACACTTTCTTAACAAATGAATGGAGGCTGAATAAAAAAACAAAATTATAAAAAAACAATATGTAACTATGAATGAAAACCTCAACATTAGTTGTCTTCTGGATAAGATGACAATGACCAACTTTATTAATCCCAGTGGACAATTATACTCAGGAAGAGTGTTCACATACAAAAACAAAAATTGCAAAAATATGTGCACACTTAAGAAATGTAATGATGATTGTAACAGGTCTGTCATGTGAAAGTGCCACAAACATGAGGTGAATGCTGCTCACCACTGGGGGCTTTAAGGGGCGTAGGGCGCACCACATCTCCACTTGTTACTGCTGCCTTGCCAGTCATATGCTGGGGCTCAGTGGTGCCACCAGATTTGGCCTGTGCACAAGAACCCATACATTTGACATCAGACCCTCCCTGCCACTGTTTCCTCTGTGCAAACTGTTCATTCTTCTCACAATGCTTTTCACAGACTTATCAAATGTGTTACTGGAGAAACACTTTCAACCATCACTTCATGGGTGTTATATAAATTGTTGACCAAATATTGTAGTTACTATAAGCTGATTATTTTGTATGGCTAGGCAATGATGTCATAAATATCTAAATAATCCTAGGCAGCAAAAATGTTCAGGGCTACAGACAGTGAAAGTCATGAAAGGATATGTTAATTAGGTGTATCTATTATTTAACAAGATGTCATGGAGTTAGTCTCTTTCTGTGGCTGTGAATGCGTATGTTTGAAGAGTCCTATCATACATCAACAGGATTCTGAGAAACAGTTAAACCTACAGAACCAGTCAAGGGAAACAAATCTGGGTGTGTCTAAATTATACCCCTCCCCAAAAAAAACCAAAAAGAAAAACCAGGCAAACAAACACCAACACACTAGTGAATTACAGAAGTATTCCCAGCCACTTAAAAACTGTAGTTTGTTTAGGAAAAAAATGACTTGTTGCACACCTGCTTAAATCTGAGTGAAGCTTTAAATGAAGCTCAGAGTTGCTGGCAAGTGAACTGACCACAGCTGTTGTTTGGTATAAAAATAAAACCTCAGTTACTGGTAAGTGAACTGATCACAGCTGTTGCTTGGTCAAAACCTGATCTAAATTCCTATATCTAAACATCGAGTTTATGCAAATGAGATGTTGCCCAACCAGCAAGCTGGCATCACAGAACAGATCTGGGTTTCCTTCCAAAACCCAGTAGAGAACTGCAATGTTCTAAAGTGTATACATGCATATGGTAAGTGAAGAAAATCTTTATATCTCTATATCTTTCTTTACTCATAAGGGATGACAATATTCAACATTTTCAGTTTATTCACCTGGTGACTGACATAAAATACATCTGCGTTTGGGTGCAATGTTTGTACCTTTACAAACGGGCAACAATTCCACCTGTAACACAGAGCCTATTCAGCATCAACAATAGTGTCCCCACGGTCCATGTTTGTTTGTTTGTACGAAAAGCTAAAGGACATTGTAGATCATGTTTATACACATTCAGTCTGGTGCACCTCTTCGCTCGAAGTGAAGATATTAAAAATGGATGGGCATGTGCTGATCATCTTTGTTTGTCCTAACAGACATAATATCGTGTGGAACTAGTTTTCGCTAGGTGACAGTTATTATGTAAGTGAAAGAATTACCTTGCGAACATTATAAAGGGGATTATTCCCATTCAATATTGAAAACATTTACTAAGTGTGCCAATTCGGGACATGCAAATGATACATTTTTGAGAAAATGACTCCAACAGATCTGCAGTCATTGACTTCTTCAGGCACTTGTCTGTTGCAGTTTCACTTCAAGCAGAACAGTCTCCTCTGACTGATGGGATTAGTGTGATGAAAGATGCAAGGCACGCAGGTCGAAAAAATTCATATTACGATGATGTTACTCCAGGACTGTCAACCCACAAGGTTATAAATCTTCAGCACATCACCAAAGAGGATGAGGTGTGCACCCAGTGGCATGAGGCAGTGGGTGCGAGAGTATGAATATTGAATGAAAGCATGAATGCGTCAGGTGTCATCATTCAAGAACCTGTTCACGACCATAATATGTCAATCAATAAGTTAGTGAGAACTAAAGATGTTAGAAACATTAAGGAGGGATGGTACGTTGCTAAAAGTATAAAAGCTGGGATGAAAAAACTGGCTCAAGGTAGTAAAGTGAACCTCGGCAAGACGTGGTGCCTTCAGCTCAGTGACAAGACAGCAGGTCAGAGATCATGTTTATAGGTGTATTGAGCATTGCGATGGCGACCCTGTGAGACTAAGGCACTTGTTGGATGGATGTATGACACACCTCCAAAACATTCATGACAAGTGTAACCAAGGCTCACCATGCAGGCAATCGCAATATTTACCATCTCTAATAGTGCTACCTGATCATGCTGCTGTCAAGCTTCTGAGCAACTTTCTGCATGTCCATGTCCTCTATAAACATCCAGAGGACTAGGTGCTTATACCCAGAACCTCATTACCTGAAACCCTCCCCCCACCCCACATCAGGGTCTGCGAGGCAAGAGCTGGTGACATCACAGGCTGACCTTGTTGTCATAGCGTTGCTGGGCCCCCGACAGCAGCTTTAGGATGTCGACCTGCCTCTGATCCCCAGCAGACACAGCCAGGCTTGCTGTACTTGCTATGACGCCGGCCAGTCCCCCTTGCTTCTCCCTGACAGCTTCCCGTCGCAGCCTGCACACATACAGACACTATGGATTAGAGCAGTTGGACTCAACGTTTATACATGCTTATTTCTGAGAAAATAATATCTGACAATTCTTGCAGTCTTTGTTTTATGCAAATATTCCTGCCACAGGCTGCTTATGAGAAGAATATTACTTGTCTTGAACCTGCCCACACGTAGCACACATGACTGAGCTCAGTGACCATGCTACCAAGTACTCATCCTTACGACTAGACTACCGGCAATCCTGCTGTTGTTAAGGTTACAAGTACAAAGGTAAAGGTCGTCCTCTCACTTTTTGTTGTTGTTGGGAAGTGAGGTGTTAGAGACCAACTGTTGTTTTTCTTTTGGTGATGGTGGTAGTGGGGGGGAGGGGCAGCTATTTGTGAGAGGGGCGACCATCTTTATATGGAAGACTTATCTTCCCCAATCCTATATATTGCCAGGTACTTATTACCGACATGAGTCAACAGGGGCAAAGTGGACATGTTATCAGCACAACCTTATTTCCCTCTTTAGTGCACCTGGAGAGTAGGCACAGTGAACCTCTTGAGTGCATGTGGAGAGTAGCGACAGTGAACCTCTTTATGACGAGCCCACGCTACCTCCAGGCCATTCCACCTTTTTCGTTGGCGCCCAGAGGATCTGGCCCAGTCGATGTTTTCAGTGCGCGTCCCCTGGTGCTACCGCCATCCCCTTCTCCCTGCATCTCTGGTCCTTGACTTACGGTCACTAGAACCCCTAACTCAACTAACCCCGTGACCCTAGTGACCCCCAGACGGCTATATTGCGCTTGACTAGTTCCCGACGATCCCCATGAGAATTATAATCATCGGGATGATGTTTCCCTACATCACCCCCCGCGGCAAGCAATCCTCGCCTTTGACTCGATGCTGTATAAAGAACGTCGGCTTACACAGAAGATCGCATTATACACGACGACGAGCGCGAGGCCCGATGCACGAGCTCGTCATCACGGCAGCGGTTGAGGGCACTGAGAACTGACGGCAAGTGGGTGTTCATAAGAGACATTAGTAGTGGACTCATCACAATCACCGTGAAAAGACTGAATGGTCACAGGCAGTCAACGAGCCGCCGTCATGGCAACACAATCAATCTACTACATCACAACCGCCAATGCATGACAAAACATCCCAACAAACGACTAAAAAATGGTATTAAAAATTTAACGACGCGACAACGGCATACAACAGTCACACAAAAAGTTCCTTTTCAATGTCCAAGCAACAGCCGTCAGTGGTTAAACGGGATACTTCAGTGCACCGATTGCCCAGGACAGGTCTGATTCCAGGCAGACAGCCAGAGCTTGAATGTGTCCGGAAGGTTCTCTGCTCGGTCACTCGGCCAAACACCTGATAACCACAACCCAGTGTTTTGTGCACGCTAGTCAAGTTTACAAGTTTAAAGCACACACACACACAAGCTCTCCATAACAAGAAGAAAAAACTAAAAATTCACCACGGGAATAACAAATATAATAAAATAACATGAAAGAAAACAATCTGTAACCTTACTAAAGCCACTATGCTTGTGGCTGTAAGAAGAGAGAATGTTCCAAGCTCTGAGGTGTTAATGCTGCACAACATTTGCCCCGTCAATAAGACTGTGTGTTCGCCCATGCTATTAATACTAACAACACTACACATCAAATGATTTTATTACAAACGTCCGCTTTTGAAATTCATTTAAGAAAAAAAAAATATCTGAAGTTTTTCGGGGAGATGGAGGTTGGAGGGGTGGAAGCTGAAAACAAAGCCTTGTTGTTTCATTAAACAGAGAATGAAGTACCCTGAGATAAAGCTCACAGCACTCTTTATGTTAGTGCCAACCATGTTGGACTGCGCAGACAAAGGGAGCTACACCATGACATACGGCTACGACAAACTAAAAGACAAGTGTCCGACAAGTTTATGACAAATGCAACAGTAATTCGCTCAGCTGCTCATATAACGGTCACTGCGCACGCATGCATGCAGCACACACACAGAGAAGCAATTACTATGCACAGAAATAATCAAAGCCTGACAGACTGTTTATTCAACACTGCTGCACATTTTAATGGTAACTGCTCAGGGATACACCCCTGTGATACCAACTCATAAAATGGATGCACAAAATCAGCCTGACTACTCCTACCTCCACGTCTAGACAGCAACACTACAGCAGCCGCCATAACAAGGTCTACCCCACTCACTGTCTACCTCCCTTATTGCAATATCTCCATCACTTATTGCACACGTTTCTATTACTTGCTGCATGCGGCTACCTCGCTCATCCCACACGTATACCTTACCTACTGCACACATCTACATCATTCACTCCACATCTACCTCACTCACCCCACCTCTATCTCGCTCACCCCATGTCTACCTCACTCACTCCACATGTATCTACACCACTCACTCCACACGTCTACCTCACTCACTCCACAGGTCTACCTCCCTCATCCCACCTCTACTTCACTCACTCCACAGGTCTACCTCCCTCATCCCACGTCTACCTCACTCACTGCACACAGACCCCAGTGTGTGCAGGTCACCACGGCCTAACCCCCGGCGTACCAAGGTCAAATACCTTCGCAAACATTTAATCCAGCCATCTACTGCCGAGTCTACCTCATCATGTGGCAACATTCGGCTCGACTATCAATTTTGCTAAAAATAAAACAAATTAAAAAAAAAAATAAAAATAAAATAACGCTTGAAGAATTTGGATGAACATGAGGAACCACCCGCCAACCTATCTCTGAATGGAACTCCCCTTTTAAATAAGGCTACAAGAATTTGATCGACAGATTGAAGAAAAACTCCGAACAAAAGCATTTTGTTAAAATAAAATAGCCCTTCGTGAGTCTTGTCGCACAACGAATGCTTACGGAGGACGTGGTTCCATCCTCTGCATAACAGAGATTTTCCTTCAGAATAAAAGGCGTTTTCTGTCCGGCTTCATGTCCTCAACAGCTCTAACCCTTGTTACAACAATGAGTAGTCTTCATTCATTAGACGCCGGATTAACTTTTACGGCCAGTGGCCAGGTCCTTCCGTAATTGGCCCCAACCTTCCTTACAATGAGATCACACCTGCTGTCTTTTTCTTCTTTTGGGCGTCACTGTGGACCGTTTCTGACTTAGGTGGGCGAAAGATATGCGCAGAAATTTATGGTTAGAAACTTCCGGTCTTGGTGTCAGCATGGTTGAAAGACAACAAAGCGCATCCCACCTGGGCAGACTGATGAAGTTTACAGCCTGTCCCGAATCTTTCGTTCAGAGAGGAAGCACAACCTGTTTCCAAATTGTTCCCAAAGAAAAGCGCGAACGCGAGTCCAGGTACAAGTGGTTAGTCATCAAAATGTAGGATGACAGCATCACAGAGAGAGGAGTAGGCCCACCACAGAGTTACAGCAAAGCTGATTAAATGAAATAAATACACAAAGTAGAAGCCAAGAGCATTAAGAGATCTCGCCAGCCCAGTAAAATAAACATCTCGCACTTACAACATCAAGCTGTTAAGACCGGCAGCAACGAAGTCCGCAGTGACACGCGCCGTCTGCTACAGCTGTTGACGTTCGATATTGTATTACTGACAACCTGTCACAATACTTGAGTTTAGTATGTTGGTTTTGGATAAATTTCTCAGAAACAGTTCTGTACAAGTAGGCCACACCTGGCGACATTTCGGTTTCTCTGTTTCAAAGTTGGTCAAGCAGTTAAAAATGGAGGACTGGATCATGGGAAGGGGTGAGAGGAGGCAGTCCTTCCTCACGTAAAAAAGTCAAACCACCAAATCTCATATCACTGTTCATAATGAAAGATTTCAATATATAAATGAGAGTGTTCTGTTGTCAGCTCAGTTTCATTGTTTATCACCATCACTGTACCTTGTAAAAAATAAACAATCTGGTTTCAAGCTTTTGGCATAAGCATTTTCTCCCACCTTACGTTGTAGATGTAGGACTTCAAAACCAATCGCGCCATTTTTACAGAATTCTTATGCAATGTGCACAGCTTTGTAAAAATGTTTTGATTGCAAGAAAACAGTCAGTATCACGTGCTAAATACGTAACTGATCCTGCACATAAGAAACGGGTCTCAAGCAAGCCGCCAGGACAGGACTGGTATTGCTTGTTGAAACTTCACCCTGGGTCTGTATTATATTCAAGTGAAGCAGAATGGCTCTGTTGAGAACTGCCAGATGCTGTGATGGATGAAAGACTCTATATTGATGCCGAAACAATACAAATATGGAGCGCATGTTGTGTTTCGGGAAGCAGATTTATAACTTGCTGGTGAACTTATTTACCATTATCTGAAGAGCTTGTTTACCATTTTTGTGAAGTAAATTTTCTTTTACAGAGCAGATGTCCAAGACAGAACCATCTCAAAGGTGTTACATTTTGCTGGCATTGCTCCACGTTGCACAAATTATTTACAGTTCTGTGAGAGAAAGTATTTGCCACTAATCATTGTCTATATGCTGTAAGAGAGTAAGCACATCACGTATACAGACACACCAAGGAACCATGATGAAATACATTTGGCAGCATCAGTTAAATTATTCTCTCCGCTGAAGGTAAACAACCACAGCAGTTTTCACGCCCAAGGATGTCAAGAGGGGAGAGAGAGAGCAGGGTTGTCACAGTCGATTGCTGGATTATTTTGCTCGTCTGCGCGGGTTGAACCAAGTGAACGTTTGGTTTTGTGAGCGTGTACAGTGAATAAATAGGTTGAGGTTGGGGTGGAGGTGAAGGTAATCCCACCCCTTGTGTGTCGCTTTGATCGTGCAGCCTGGAATACAACAATAACACCGACGATTGTAGTGGAAACGACCGAGTGAGCCACACGGCGACTAGATGTCCCCCCTACATGGACAACTATTTACCGAAGGAAGTCAACAATGAGTTAACTTCTCTGGCAATTTATTTCGAAGTCTGTAACCTAGTCTTTTAGAGAGGTTTTCCTGACCCCTAACTTCTGTGTCTGGAATGTAGGTTAGTCGTGCTCGAGAGAGGAAAGTAGTGTGATGTCAGAACACGCGCTTGAAACAGAACCAAGAAGCACACATTTCTGGGCGAGTAAGAGAAAGAAAAACGTCGACGACTATTTCGTCCATGTTTATCCGGTTAGGAACGAACTTGAGCTAGCGACTGGCGAGATAATCTGGCTCTACCGACGGAAATAAATCCGGTTATTATGGGCGTCAAAAGTTATGACGATACTTCTGTGTAAAAAGGTGGTTGGAATAACGATGGTTCATGGCTCTTTGCCGGAAGCAGGCTGATGGCTCGCGAAGGAAACAACACGCAAACACGATCTGATCGATTCAATGACCAGCGCTGTGGCCAACAAGCCCAGTCTGCACCCCGGGTGGAAGCAAGGCTGGCGCCGTCTGTTTGCCAGGCTCGCGGTGGATGTGGTGGCACTGGCTGCTCGAAGCCACCTCTGACCTTTCTTTCTCGTGGACGATCAAACGCTGTTTACTGGCGATTAGTAGTCCTGGTGCCGCGGCCACTGCCGACGACAAGACGTCGCTGATCGGCAAACGTCTGATTAACGTGATGTCGTCAGCTGATGAAAGGCCAGCGATGTCGCTGCTGCTGCACACTGACTGACTTTTGGCAGTGACCTCGGACGTACCGGACATTGAATCACATGACTGCTGTTCACGTGGACCTGACTGTGCGTGTAAGTTATATGTATTTTTTAAAAAATTCCAACACCAACGGAAAAAAAATATTTTACCTTATTCAGTGCATCTCAAATAAAAGTGTTTAAAAAATGTGTGTACTTGTTTTATTTATATCTGCTGTAGCCATGGGGTAAGCCGTGTTCACTAGACGCCAAAGAAGCTTTAAGCTAAAGGGCTAAATGCAGCTCTCGAGGTATTTGACACGTACTCTGTTCATACATCCGTGCAAGCGCCGGGCCTTCAGGCGCTAACATTCGTAGAATTAGGGTGGATGGGGCATCTAAAGCCCGCTTTAGTCTCCACCTGTCTGTCCCAATCCGCTCGCAAAGCGAAGCTTGAGGACGAGGTAGTGAGAGAGAGAGAGAAAGAAAGAGAAATTTGGTTATTCAAGGGGTAATAGCTACACAGAAGGGAAACAAACCATGAATAATACAATATTTACATTCAATAGTACATAGATATAAAAACAATTCCCTCAAAACAATGTGAGAGAGAGAATGTGACTACATGCGATGGAAATCTAATCAGAGGAGAGGGAACTGGTGTTTTACGCACAAACATGCACAAACTATGCCACCTACACAATATATCATAATGACACTCATTGCAGAACATGTAATTATTACAAACGTGCAGTAATGACAAACCCATAAAACATTTAATTATGTAATGATAACACTCATTACATATGTCCCCTACATAAGACAATGTAGTGATCTCACGCTATTAAAATGAAGCGCAATCATGACACCTATCGTGGCAACATGTGATTACAAAGCACCTTTCACTCCCTGTAGCCACGTGTCCTCACAGACTGTACCAGCTTGCAGGGTGTGTGAGGGAGCGGCACCCACCCCAAAGCTCTTGCCGTTATCTACCCATTATCTACCATATTCCCCGATTTAAAAAAAAAAAAAAAAAGCTTGTTGACGCGCGGTGGGGAATCACGTGCCATTGATCAGCCAGGATGAGAAACACGACCACAGTGTTGTCCTGCAAGCCTTTAACAGACTAGAGAATGGTAACGAAGCTGCAATCACCAGCCTCCGCTATAGTGTGCTGCTGCTTCTCCATCGTGTACAAGCACGTGCAAACATCTCCCCCATTACCTTTACCTTTCTTCATCTTGCGTCATCGCCGGCTGTCTATACTGTAACCATGAAGCCCGGATCTTTAATTAGACAGAACGGTTTCAGTCCCGTGACGTGGTACTTCTCATTTTAGAAGGACCTTGATGTTTGATAAGTAGTTGTTTTCACAAAGTAATCTTTCTTAATTTAGAAAGACCTTGATGTCTTATAAGTATTTGTTTTCATAAAGTAATCGTTGTGATTTAGAAATACTTTGATGTTTTCACATATAGGAATTATTTAAATCGAGGGGATTCTAAATTTAGAAAGACGTGAATGGTTTCAAATTTTAAAAAGGACATGAAAGTTTTTGAACTGAGATGGTTTCAGAAACAGATAGACAGATTTGTGTTTAATTTAGAAAGATGTAGATGTTTTAACATTTAGGACAATAGGCAATAGGCAGGCCAGAAAGTCAGGAACACACACCAGCAACCTGATGTATCAAATAGTCAGCTCAGGACGGGGGCAGGACACGTTTGCAGCCAGTTCCTCAAGTTAGCTCCCTTTGCCCCTCAGTCGTTTACAAGTTACCGGACTTGATCGCAAGTTATCATCAGCCATCTCATTAACTTGCTGCCGTAGTTCCCTGCAGCCAGTGTAATCGCCGCCACCATCTCCGAGTTCGCTATTACGCAGTTTGTGAAGCCGTCAGTGGCGATGACAAGTACACGTACAGCATTTCTGTCGACCTCTACCATAACACCGACATCACAAGGCCAATAAATTCACGAAAACCTGCAACAGCTGCGGTGGTACAAGCGAGCACGCTCACACACACACGCACGAGGCAAGGTGCACGCATCGCACTCTGCTTCTGCGCCTTGGACGCCGCACGGAGACGCTTGGGTGAGCACCGAGCCCAAACACTTGGCTGACGGTCAAGTCCACACCAGGGTGGCCGTGCAGACTCCACCAGCTGGTACCAAACACCTCCATCTCTCAGGTGGTCTTCACACGTTACGCCAGTGCAATGTGAAGTCACTATAAGAATGATTTGTGTTGCAGACACTACAATAGTTTGTATATGAACTAGCCGTCGTCACTACACGAAGACGGTGAGCTGGAGATTACAATACATTGTTTGCGAAGTTCCCTGCAGACATTATAAGAATAACGAGTTAAACACAAATAATCTATCAGATCAGAGGTCTTCTCTAATGATGGGGGAATAGGATGCAGAATAGAATCCCGACAGAAGACGGCGGATGGCACCGAAATGTTGCCCATGTAGTGCGCTCTTAATTCTCTTTGGAATGCCATGAAGCTGCAGGATAGAATCAAGTGTATTATATGAGGCATGCACGGGATCCCTGCCAAACGCCATGTGTAAGGGTCGTAAACACTAGTCACCATAATCGTACCAACTTGCTAGTACAGAGTAGGTGAGGGAGGGACAGAGAGGTGGGACAAATTGAGGAATGATATCACAGTATTGTAGTCTCCTGCATACAGTAGGCTAGCACAGAACTATAGTCTCTTGGCTAATAACGAGTAGGCGAGAAAGGGAGGGAAAGCGAGAGGTGAGGCAAAGTGAGGAGTGATATCTGGTCAGTATAGTTCTGTAGTCTCCTGGTTAGAATAGAGTAGGTGAGGAGGGGAGAAGATGGAGAAAACAAAGTGTGAAGTGATATTTGGTCAGGACCCGGTATAGGGCAGCCCACAGTTGGACCCATGTGGTTCCCACGTCCTTTGCCTCGCTCTCTACTGTTCTTTTCCAAGTCTGCTTCGGTCTCCCAACTCTCCTCTTCCCCTGAGGGTTCCAGTCAAGTGCCTGTCTGGTGTCAGCTGGTTAGCAGGGTGTGTCCTATCCAGCTCCATTTGCGCTTTTTGATGTTTTGGTTAGTGGCATTCTGGTTGGTTCTTTTCCACAGGCTGCTGTTGGAGATCTTTTCAGGCCATCTTATTCCCAGAATATGGCGTAGGCATCGGTTGGTAAAGGCCTGGAGCTTGTTGTTGATGGTGTTTGTCACTCTCCATGTCTCCGAACCACACAGTAAAACTGCCTTCACATTGGTACTGAAGATGCAGGTCTTACTGCGGAAGGATAATGCTCGGGAGTTGCAGATGGGGAGTAGACTGTTCAAAGCATGCCTGGCCTTGTTGCTGCGAAATTTGATGTTATCGTCCGCTCCACTATCCTTGTTGACAATGCTCCACAGATACACACAGGATGTTCTCTCTTTGAAGTTGGATTGGGAGTTACTGCTTATAGTTGATTCTCATCACTTGGGTCTTCTTTCTGTTGACCTTTAAGCCAGTCTTATTTGCTTCCTCTGCTAGCTTACTCAGTTTGGTTTGTGCATGCTGCTGCCGATGAGACAGGAGACTAATGTCATCTGCAAAGTCCAGGTCCTCTAGCTGTTTGGTGAAGGTCCCCTGGATACCGCTGTTGTCTAGCGCATAATCCAGTCTATGACCATCATGAAGATTGTTGGTGATAATATTTAACCCTGTCTTACACCAGTCTTCATTACAAAAGGTTTAGCAAGTTTGCCATTGTGAATAACTATGCAGGACAAGTCTTCGTACAACCATGGATAATGTTTATGAGCTTAGGTGGAATGCCAAAGTGGATCATCAGCCTCCAGATGGCATACCTGTCTACACTGTCAAATGCGTTGCAGTCTATACGAGGCAATAATCTTCAAGTAATGACTCCTGGAGTTTACGAAGAGCTATCGACTTAGGTCAGCCAGTACCCAACATCCGCACAAGACATCGAAGACGGCAACTTGTCACTCGCCAGAAGGATTGGTCCATAAGACAATCGACTTCATTCTGCTGCCTAGACTCTTTAAATCAAGCATCAGCAAGGCCAAGACGAGGACATAGTCGGACGCGCGAGAGACACCTTCCATGACTTTGAAGCTGAACATTCCCCGAATTCGCTTTGATTTGCAGAACCTGAAATACCCAAACGTTAACGGAAATCTTCTGGGCCAAAGCTGAAGGTAAATTCGCCGCTCTGGCGAACTGTGGTGCAGACACCCTGGAAAAATCAAAAGGTCAACAGCCGAGGAAGTACTACAGCGTCAAAGGAATAAATGAACAAACATGGGTCACAAACAACATACTAAATCTCTGTGACCAGAGGATGGCCCTGAAGAAATCGAGAAAACAGAAACATGAAGTAACTTCCAAATATCAGTTTTAAAAAAGTGAACTGTGCTATCGGGAACGGGATGAAGGTAACCAGGGAGAAGTGGATCAAGGGCCAGTGCTGGATCCTAGAGAAGGGAAAGGAACTGGGTGTCAGCAAAAAGGCCTACAGACTACCAAAGACCCTAAACTCGACAGGTCAGCACAGGATCTCAATCACCAAAAATACCAATGGCCTCGATCACAAAGAAAATACTATACTCAACCGATGGACTGAATACTGCAAATACATAAGTATCTTCTAGCTGAGGACAGATGCTAACATCCTACAAAATAACCAGACTAGAACAAGAAAACTTGCAGACCTCCCAGTCCTGCGTGAAGAGGTTAAAAAAGTGGTATGCAAGGAACGTCCAAGGTGAGCTGCTCAAGCAGGGTTGGGATGAAAAAAAAACCAAAGGCCTTCATTGTTCTATACAGAAATCTCGGAGCGCAATGAGTGGCCACAAGAATAAACGAAGCCGCTACTCGAAACCCTTCCGAAATAAAAAAAAAAAACAAACAAAACAGCAAACAGTGCTAGGACTACAGAATAATTAGCCTAATCAACCACAAAAGCAAAAGTCATGCTGAAAGTAATACAGAATCGCATCAGCACCAATGCCGAGGAACTGCCAGCAGAACAGACTGGCTTCAGACCAGGTGGGAGCACAGGTGAGCAGATCAACTGTCGCTTCCTGATAGAGAAGCGTCTTCAGCATCAACAGGACATCTATCACAACTTCATAGATTTTACAAAGCTTTTGGTAGTCTGGCACGAGGGGCTATGGAAAATTTAACATCGAAGAGTCTCGTCCACGTCATCGAGTACAACGAGCGCAGTACTGCTGAGTCCACCTTGGTTGGTGGACCTGGTCAACTGCTGTGTCTGTTCACGTGCTCCTCCCAACGATCCGTACCAGTCAAGGAAGGAATGACTGAGTGACCAAAGAAGCTCACTTGCCCACAAGAGATACCAACGTCAATGATGGCATCCAGAATGGCAAACACAAAAAAATGACAGGTAGGAAAAAAAAACCTGACGGTTGCGGGGAAAAAGTCGCTATCTAATCGTCTGAAAATAATGACACCTTTCTGCCACTCTTCTTGTTCGCGGAATGACGTCAAAGACGCACCTACACCAACACCGCAACAACACCGACGATCTGTGTGTGTAAGAGAGAGTGTGTGTGTGAAACAGTCTTGGGAATATCAGGTTCGCTCCATTAGCGCGATCGACATTTTGAGCACAAAGTTTATTGAGTCGAGACTCATGCGGGCCCACGACTGTCCACCCAGGACTGGGAATCTGATTTATCAGCGAAGGTGAAAAGCCGCATCCCGCATACGTTGTGCCATAAAAGGCCATAAAAGGCCACAGGTTGTTCACCTGTCATAGAAAATCTTTCACAAATATGAGCGTTTCGGCAGTTGAGGGTTCCTGACGAAGTTTCTGTCGGCCTCGACACTGTTGTTTTCTGACCACTGTCATCTGACCAGGAAGCGCAGTCTGTAATGTCTTCATTTTTCTCATGAAAGTTTTAATTAGACTACTTCAAGATCCCAGTCTTTCGCTATCTCCGCTTCACAGGTGAGAAGGTCCCGATTTTTGCACCCTGCTAACAAGCTGGGTTAGTTGTGTCAGCACCATGCTTAATGAGTTCTGAACTCTTGGCGTTGGATACAAACAATTTAGGCTTTCGTTCAAGATTTTTCTAAAGACAGCCAAAAGGCCTGCCTTCGAATTTTGAGACCGCCAGAAACGCTATCAACTAGTTCTGAAAGCCAACCAGCCAACCAGCCACCCAAACAAGCCAAACCAAATAATCCCGAGACTATGCCTGTATATCAGGGACACGAAAGGGTATAAGAATGAGAATAAAGTATTCTTAATCGTGAAAAGAAAGAAAAAGCACAAGAAATGAGAGATAAAGGAGAAAGAGACTTTGCTTCGTCCGTAAAAATAAAAGAAAGAAAAAAAAGAAAGCGGGTTGTATGCTGCAGGCTGTCTTGTCTCTTTGTTTTTGTTTGCTTCCTGCGCCTCTCTGGGTGCACGTGCGGTGTGCGGCGCGGCACAATGACAGAGCACACAGCACGTGTTTGCCAAAAGCAAAGAGCGCGGGCTGGAGGGTTATTTCGGGGGGCGCGCTAACGGCCTGCTGTTAAATCGATACACGTGCTTGGGGGGATAGGGGGGCTCTAGCTACATAGCCCTCCGCTAACGCTCTAGCTGCCTGGCTAAACGCCTAACACTCAGCTACCTGCTGCTCGCTGTGGGCTGACTGCTCGGGGCTAGCACTCCAGCTATCGCCTAGTCCCAGACCTCATGATGGCTACAGGGTACAGGCCAAAAAATACAATAAAACAGTATCAAACTTCTCTGACCACCACCCCACCGTCCTCCCTTCCACATCTCTGCGATGTTCGTTAGAAACCTGTTTGTACCACTAATGAATGAACTGGAAATAGAATTTAGAATTTGTTGTCAGCAAATCTTCAGAGCACGCAATTAAAACTGTAGCTGCCAACTTAAGTTCAGCGCTGTTATATTATATGTCCACCACTGACCGCCTAAAGACAATAGGGCAATGGCTTATGAATCTTATGCAAAAAAAAAAAAAATAAATAAAAACCAACAAAAACATCCCCTCCACATAGAATATAAATTATAAAATCGTCATGTTTTCCGTTTAAACTATTTATCTAAAACTTAAAAAAACCCCGCAACTATATAGTCATTCAAAATGGACGTCTAAGAATACGATTTTATAGCCTCACTGTATTGTATATAAGCGGTGCACACAAACACACACACAAAGCGAAAACAAACAAACATACACCCACACACAACTGCACAAAAACTCGCATACCCCTATAAAACAAATAAAGAGAAAGGCATCACACATAATATACTAGCACACACACACACACGTGTGCTCTCCCTCGTTGACTCCTACAGTACGAGGAGATGTAAGACGAAACCCGAGAATTCCAGCCAGAGATTATGATGAGGTGTTTACAACTACCCCACCGGTGACGGTATCAGAAAATAGCAACAACTACATTCCAAACATCTTGCCGTTCCCTACCCCAATCCCCGTGTGGATGACGTCAGGGTCATGCATGATGGAACTCGGGTGTATTTTATCCCGGTGACTAAAGTTCATTTTCTTGTAAACTTCTGTGACAAGTCTGCGGCCACTGGAGAGTGGATGGTGTGGAAAGCGAACCGCGTCGTCAGCCTTCCAGTCAATGTTGAGGCCTGAGAGCTCCAGCACTGATCATCTCTATATCGACACCCTGCGCTCCACAAACACTGTAGGGCGCCGTATTCAGTTTTGTTACTGCTTGAAAGTGAACTTGAATGAAGAAAAACGGACAAAAATGACCTCGCCTGACTGTTTTTTAAGTTCTGATATGTGGTTAAACATGTACCTGAATTTTTGTATTTTTTTTTTTGTTGTTTGTTTCGTTTGTTTGTTAAGGCAGTCGCAGCTCCGCTGGATTGAAAAATTCTATTACCTTAGCTGCCAGTAGATAAGGAAGGTGCCAAGGGAAAGAATCGCTACAACTCGGCTAGAGTTACAGTTCCTGACAGCAGCATCTCTGACGTCAATGGCGCTGATAAATAAAACAAAGTTTCTGGGTCCCTGCTGTATGGCGCGCTCGTAACTGCGTTATACAGCTCGGGGTCAAAGGTAAGCGTTTTCCAGAGTACACGTGTGCACACGTATGTCAACCCCTTAGTTCATAGCTTTCATGTCAACAGAAAAAAAAATAGAGATAGCGACCTACAGCCTGCGTATTTCGGTTATAAACACCCCAGTACGTAGGGGTGGAGGAGGCTGATGTTTATAAGCAGAAGACCGAATGAGGACATAGAAGAAACCGGACATGCATGGTCAGATATCTATGCTCGGTGATAACCGTGATGATAATACCGGGGTACCCGCCGTCGCCCGGGTAACTGACAACGCGAGGGCCGCCGAGAGCCAGCACTGACTCCAGGGCAGACGACCTCTTTGGGCATGTTGTAATTGTGATCGTAAATTATTTTCCCGGTTTATAATAATCGATTGTCAACAGCATCGGCATGTGCAATGCTTGGGTATTTTTACTTCATACATTTGTTTAAAAGAAAAGGAAAAGAAGAAGGAAAAAAATTCACTGACCAAGGACGGACCCCCTTCACAGCCCCGCCCCCCGGTCACCCCTACCTCGTTCCGCCTGGTCAAAGCCCAATGTCCTCACGTAGATCAGATCAAAACGAAGTGTAGGAGACAAGAAACGCCGTTGGCAGCTTGTAGTGAAGAGGGCGATTAAAAAACAAACAAAACAAACAACTGCAGTGTGCCCGCCGACAATCCACTCGCTCACTTCCCTGAGCGCAGTAAACTTATGTCGCAGTTTACTCTCCGCCGTAAATACGTTTTCAGTTCAAAGCCACCCCTAAAATCTTATGACGGGTAAAATAAACAAGCAAAATAAAACACATTATCACATTTTACTTAACAAGATCTGCCTAACTTATTGATACACCTGACAATAATGGGTCAGTCAAAATTATGTAAACATTTAAACGGTAGAAACCCTTTGTACACAAAACACATGTGCAAAATGATTTACAGGGCGGCCTCAGTCTCTTTTTCCACTCACAAAAACCAGCGAGTAACAATAAGCCCGGGCACACATTTCGCAGGAAATAGATGATATCACAGTTTGTATTAATGTTAACTTTGACTAGCCTTGGAAGGGTTTTTGCAGGGACAATTAAATTATAACTGTCGCTATTCCGCAATTATTTTAGCTAACTAGTGTTCAAAGAGGGATGGGGGAGGCATTCCTTTTTACGAAAAAAAAAATGTACGAAACTCTTTCTTGAGCTTTGTTCAGCTGCCAGGAAGAGCCATTCTTCGTGGAACTGTCTTTATAGCATCTGGTCGCCGACTGTCAAATTATGGGAGGCTCAGAAAACAGTAGACATATATTTTCTTAAAAACAAAAAAGAAAGAGCAGGTAAACAGAATGGCTTGACCCGACAGCAACTCAGTGCAAGCAGAAAGATTTGGCCGAGGTGTGCGTAGTTAGGGTTGCATTTCAAAGCTAAGCTGTTGGCAGTTTGGGGAATCCATGAGCTGGGTGCTCGGCGCCTAATGGACAGTCAGTGCGGACAAATCAGTTAAGTACATAACCACATCTACCAGCATAAGCCAAGCATATAGGTTTTCTGTTTGACATTTCTAGTTAGCCGCTAACCATCTAGTCACAATCGCCTGTTTCAGACCTACATACAGCCACAGCACTGCACCCTCCCTATAGATAACACAGCTTAGACTCTGAGTGTGGAAATGTGTGGATTGTGTTTCAACGGGGAATTAATTTATTTGATGAATTATTGATAGTTTACGGTAAACTACTCTGTTGAAAATAGTAGCATAGTGTCTAGTTTGTGGGTTCGATTTTTGATAAAAAATTTTCTCTATCTTTTAATTTTTTTAAAAATTTATTCTGGAAATAGAAAGAACGAGGGAGCGTGTGTGTTTAATTCGTTTGCTTGACAAGTGTACATTTCAGGTAACTGCGCACGTTAGGGATACGACTAGAGGTTGGGATTCTGCGAGCACAATAGCAGCTGAAGCAGAGTACATGAGTCTTTGCTAAGGTCTACAATACTTATTGAATGAGTAACAGTCTCTACTGTCAGCACAGTTGCACAGCTGTTGACAAAGTACGAGCTGTCGATATTTACAGATAGCGGCACAGCTGTTGGCGAACTGTGAGGTGGTGATGTGTGACACAGGTGAACAACTTACTGGCAAACTACTAGATACTTTCAAGCATCTTTTCAAGCTGGTAATAACTACACACAGCTACAAACTACATCCTGGTGACATCTACAAATACCTGCTGGCGATGAAACCTATATAGTTGTAAGCTGTTTGTGAATTACAAATTGCTGCCTACAGGCGAATGCTGGCAAACTGCGAGTTGATCAAATGTTACTCACAGCTGTACAGCTGCTGGCAAACTACTGGCAAGCACCGTGGCTCTGAAATCGAAGCCCAGCGCGTACACGAGAGAGGAACGTACAATCACTGATCTTAACCTCTCCCGCGGGAAAGCGAGGGTGGGTGGAACTGAACACGTGGTGTCTGGCTCACATCAAGGAAGGGGTAGGGGGAAATGTCGCATCATTTACAGAAACAACGGCAAGCAGCTGTCTGAGGGAATCAAAATATCAGTTTATCAAGTGCACCTGAGCAGCTTGGCCTACTTCTGTGACACCACGAGTGGTTCACGCTATAAAACACAAGCACACAAAGAGAGAAGACACTCTGTGCACTCTACAAGTAAAAGCCTTCACACTGCGGCGGCAGCGGCTTCAAAGAACAAAGCAGCCTCCATCAAGCTGACCAAGGTACCTTGCTTCCCCACAAGACTAAAGAGACATAAAAGCCACGGTAACACAAGGGAAATGTTACTGCAACACAAACGAGTGAAGTCTGCTCAGTACACCGCCATACATGTCGTCACCAGAGTGGACAAGGGTGAGTGGACAGCCGGAAGGCGTGCACACTAACCGGCGCGACACACTTGCCCTCAGTTGACCCGGCCATCGAATGGGTACCTGAGCGCTTAGAGGATTGAGGACAGAAAGGCGAGGTCACCGCATTCTAAACAAGACACTGGCCGAAAGGTGATTGCAGTGTAACACTTCTCTCCCCAAAGGCCTAAAGATCATAGAACCTCCTTGACCTTTCAAGACTAGACAAAAGTCGTACCACAAGGATTCTAAATACCAAGACAACATTTACAGACAAACCCACTAAGCTAAGAATCCTAAGACACTTCTGTCCAATCACAAGAACAACACGAACAAGAATCAAAACAACAAAGAGATGGAGGGGACAAGGAAGAGAACTCGAGTGGTCGACAAAGAAAGGACGCCAGAGCAACCTGACGACTTGATAAAACTCCAGTGTTTTGTCTTGACTGTATCAGCAGTTCAAGGGTTAGTGGGTGCTTGCTTGCGCCTCTAAACGCATTACCTTCTCTTCCTCTCTTATTCTTTCTTCCTCTCTCAATCTCCTTAGGTGGCCCGCGAACCTCATCGATTGTGTTGGCCGGTCCCCAGCAGAGAGGTATGCGCCGCGCCGCGCGCTTTAATAATGCAAGAGGGACAGTAAAGGGAGACCATGTCCGCCAGTTGCGCCGCGGCGCCGCCAGAGGTCGCAAGTCGGCAAAGACCGTCCGGGGAGACAAATTGCCTAATGACTTTTGCTTGCTCTCCGCTTCCCTCTCAAACTTTTTCAGCCGCTGTTTGCAGGAGCTCGCAAAAGGAAGAAAATCGCTTGTTTGAACAATTTCCGGAATGATGATTCGAAAAATAGTGAAATCCTTGGGATTGGCGAGTTTGTGAGATCAATATTTTCGTTTTTTGACTTTACACGCAAGCTGCCTTATTCTAAAGCAGAAATTTGCAGAAATAACCAGCTCTCTCTAAAGAAACACAGTTTACACATTGTGTGTGTGTGTGGAGGGGGAAGTAAGCGAGGGTATGTGAATTGTCACTACCCACATGTGTGTGTGCGCATGCGCACGAGAGAAAGAGATGTGATGAGTACTCACCTGTCCATGAGACCTCCCAGCTCCTCGCATTCCTTGGCTTTGTAGAACCAGATACCGTAGATGGCTGTGACAAAAGGGTCAAGTTTACGCATTAGCATTTATATCCATAGATATATCTACATGAATACTGTACAGTTGCCGGCACACAGCCAACACCACCTGTATCCAACTCACATACCGGCACATACCAAGCTCGTACACAGACACCACCACCAGTATCCAGCTCACACTTCCACAACCATCTGTCTAAGACTCACACGCTTCCACAACAACCTGCATCTGACTCGCACGTTGACAAAACCACCTGTATCTGACTCACACACTCACACAACCACCTGTATCTGACTCACACAATGTGAGGTCAACACTCACGGCATACCTTTTCCGTTCCTATAGAGCAAGAAAGGCGGGGTGATCTGGAACTCCATAAGCTCGGTGATAGGCTCTACCTGATTGTTCAGACCCTGTTTGTTCAGGATCATCACTCCGTGCAGTGGACATGCTGACCTGCCACACACATACACAAATTTAAGACTGGCAGCAGAGTGAAAACAGGGCTTTAAGTCTCAATCACATTTAGAAGGGCGAGACAGTAAGTAGAAACGTCTGCAAAGCTCGGACACTATTAATGATCAGTCAACCAAATGTCTCGCACTGCCTGATGCAGCAGAATACCACGGAGAACATATTACTCCTCACTCTAGTGGTAATGATTGCATTTAACTGACACAAAAAAGTTTCATTTCATGACATAATATACACTATTTTGTACAACACACGGGACATACAATAACCACGAGAATTATTTACAATACACATAAAATATATTGTGAAACAAATTGTACAACAAACACAACAAGGTATGGTATACAATATATACACAAGATGTATTTACAATACACAATATATATTGTACAACTTTAACAGTAAGATACAGAAATACCCCCCACACCTAAACATCCATGTCTCATACGCACAACCAGTGCAGGTATTGGCAAGGGGCGGAGAGACAGAAAAATAAACGATACAAAGACAAAGCAACGGGAGGGGAAGAGAAGAGGCATCAGGAGGTGGCAAGGGTTGAGCAAGCAGACTGAAACATCGCTGAGTCAGCTCATGCCGGAGCTACGCTCTGTCGCAGCAACTAACCGTCTTAAACGAGTGCGCTTGTTCTCAGTAACCCTCACAGCACCTTGACCTGATGAGACCGCACACTCCTGCCGCTCGTGCCAGCTGCTACTGAAGCCTACTACATACTCCAGTCTAGCTACTGCAGCTCCTACTGTAGCCTACAAACTGCAGCTTCTACTCCAGTCTAGCTACTGCAGCTCCTACTGGAAGTACAAACTTCAGCTCCTACTGGAACTTACAAACTTCAGCTTCTACTCCAGTATATCGACTGCTACTACCGCTCCTACTGGAACCTACTAACTGCAGCTTCTACTCCAGTCTAGCTACTGCAGCTCCTACTGAAATGCATAAACTACAGCTTCTAATTCAGTCTAACGACTGCAGCTCCTACTGGAATGTACAAACTGCTTCTACTAACTGCTGCTCTTACACGAGTCTACAGACTGCAGCTCCAACACAAGAGTACCGACTACAGCTCTAAATTCTCACCTCCCTATCTCGTGCTGTAGGACCTTTTTTGTCACCCGTTTGAGTATGTGACTTAGTGTGCGAGCGCTCTCATCTAATAGAAATACACTCAAGCGGGGTTGAGGGTGAGGAGGGAGAGACAACGATACAAGAATGGTAGGAAGGGACGGATGGAGGGATGTGAGTGTAAGACAGGCCCAAAGCCAAAACAAATGCCAAAGATGTCAGGAGTCACCACGTAGTATTCGACGATAGGTTGATCTCAGCAAAACAGGGCAGGGCAAGGCCGGGCAGGGTCGGACTAATCTAGGGGTTACGAGGTTAGAGGACCTAACTGTAAAAGCAGGTGACATGACGTCGTTTGCTAGCGATCCTTTCTGTCAAATCCTTTTAGTTTAGTTTACTCCTTGTTACTCCGTGACGAGCATAAGGCCGCCAAATCCTTTTAGCTGTCTGCACTTTGTCTTGCAATGAAAACTGCAGAAAGAACTCGTGTCCCGAGCATTCCTCTTCTAGCGCATGTTTCTGTGTCCAGCGCCGTGACACAGAGTCCATTCACCTGTCATCTCGCAGTTCCTTCCCGTCCTTTTATTCTCTACCCATCTCTCCCTCCTCTGTTTACCTGTCTGCCTGCATTGTCGCAACGCGCTTCATTACCTCGTTGGCTCGCTTCTTATGTTGCAGCATCAACTTCTCCTTCACTAGCGACGTCTATGTTACGTAAGTCACCGTTATGTCACAAAGTCTCTAACACGTCACCATCTCAGTCGTCGCGTCACAATCACAGTCACTACGCTAATACATCCCCATCACAGTCACTACTACATCCCCATCACAGTCACTACTACATCCCAATCACAGTCACTACTACATCCCAATCACAGTCACCATGTTGCGTCACCACCTGATTCACAGTCTCGCAAGTCACGGGTACTGCACGTCACAGCCCTGTTAGAGGCCTCGCTGGACGACAGAGCGTCTGACAGAAGTGAAAGTAACAAAAAGAAAACAGAAAAAACATATTCGGCACAGCAGAGAAGGCAGCCCAAGCAAAACGTGCTTCATGCTTTGTGTTTCGTGTTTCTGCTTCAGTCTTAACAACGATGCATTGTAGCTGATGGTGACGAGCTGCGGCGTGAGTACCAAGCACAACACCGTATGTTAGTCGTTAAGTACGCCGACAACAGCGACTGCCGAGCCCTGGGCACTATGCCCGGCTTGTTATATATACTCATAAAACATAACGTTTCTCGTAAACATCGCGTTCTCTCCCCTCCCTCCCGCAATCTACTTTTTGTCAAAAGAAACCCGAGAAGAGCATCCTGGGGGGGGGGGGGGGGAGGATGCGGGTGGGAAAACCCAGGCACCAAGGTGAAGGTGAAGGTGAGTGTGGCTGCTTACCTGAGTGATCTCGCGTGATCTTGCTTGCTGTCGGCGTGACGTTCAGTCTCAACAATGATCTTACATTGCAAACATTTACACGCTTTCTTTTATTCGTGCACAAGAGCGCGAGAGGAGTCCAATTTCCTAATACATGACTTTGGCTTTCACACGCATTCGTCTTTTTCGCCCTTTTTCTTCTCTTTCTCACAGGCACTATAAGTCACACTACCTATAAACATACGCTCGCATGCGTGCACTCACACACACACACTGCCACGGTGAGCGTTCACTGACAAGGCGCTACCTATTTGTAGTTTGTCATCGACACCAAAGGGCACATCCTGGCACTCCAGCCAACAACACACCATCACTCTCGCATGTGCTGCCTTGTCATTCGCCGAACATAAGCTTCTGTTCCCCCTCGTGAACCCACCTCTCAACCCCCAATGCCCCTCTCGAATCTTGCCCTTACAAGTTCCCCCTCACCCCAGCCCCACTAACGTTCCTGACGTAGGGTGGGCACGTGCGGCCTGACTGCGCGCGACCTTAAGCTGACGTCAAGATCACGTGATCAACCGCGACGCGACAAGAGTAGAGACGAGAAAGGATAATTTTCATAAAATAATAAGGATCATCGATAAGCCCGAAACTAGTTCGCAGCTGATGCCTACAGTGATCCCCTGGGTTGGCTGAACTCTGACCAATCCAACTGTTCACCAGCCACTGAACCACAGCAGTTCAGCGAAAGCTCACTAACCACCTGCAGAACTTGAACCCAGGAGCTCGCAAACCTTCAAGTTGGTTGGCTGGTTGGATGATTTAGGAAAGTGCTTGCACCTTGAGGAGATTTCGCACTATGGGGTGGTGGTGTGGAAGAAACCGGAATACCCGAAAAAAAAAAACCAAACCCCCAACGTTCAGCCCTGCGAACAGGTGTCACATACAAACAGCCTCTTACTGCAGTTGTGACATGCAAGTAACCACTCCACTACCGGTTGCCCATCACAAACCCTCAGTGTTGATAAGCGAGCGGAAGGTGCTCAAAAATAGTCCAGCGAGATCTCGCAGTCACGCACTATCTAAAATTAACCAATCGTTATGAACCATCAGAGCTGACGAAGCAAACCAAGGCGGCCCAAAAACGTTCGTCGGTATTTTTCCGTTTAAGAAGGACCTTAACCGACACCCATCGTCAAAAAAATGACAATCTTGGAATATTGTTACAAACTTGTTTTACTTTAAAAAGAAACTGACATAAGCCCATATATGGTAATTGGTGTGTCCCATTAAAAGAGTTCGCCGCAAAACGCGAGACAAAGTGTGGTGACTAGAGCAGACCCTAACACCAGACAGGCAGCGGGTCTCTGCACAACCCTGTCGTGGAAACAATAGAAGACAAGCAGGACTCCAGTCCTGCGCCACGAAACCGCTCGGTAGAGACTCAGGACGCACGTGCTCTCACGTGCCTCGCCACGTGCTGAAAGCTATTTTTGGCGCTTAAGAATGCGGCCAGATTAGCGCACGAATTTTCGGTAAAGTAAGTAAGGATAAAAAGCCTAGTGTGAGAGTCGACTCTGCCAACTTGAACACCGCTCCACAAGCTCGGTCGGAAGCACGTGTTCGCTCATTACGACTGTTGTCCGACAGTTGCAACTCTACCTTGACGACAGCCTGCTTCAGCAGCCCTCCAGCTCAGGTTTAAAGCTCTAGTACGGTGCAAAACTTGGTTTTTTTAAATCGCTGGATGAACAGGATACAAGGCACGAGTTCCCTGAATGTTGATTAACTTGAAGCAGACGTGCAAAACATTAGTATGCATAGAACAAAAAGTACACTCGTGATGTCATGTTGCCTTGACAACCCAAACGTGTCCATGTACAATCCTAACGTCCAAGTATACATGTATCTCGAGAACATAAGAGATGTGTGAGAATTCCCCAGACCTGGGCCAGTACAAATAATGACCGAGCTCTTCTGAGTCATTAGAAACAAATTTGCACTGTAGTAGACTTTTGCGGATCTACATCACCCACACAACTAGTGTATCCGGAAAACAAGAAATGTGGCATAAACAGCATCCTTAAACATACACACGGTCGATTACGTGGCTTCTTTGCCAATAATTTATATGACCGTCGGGTACATTGTTGTCAAACGTAGTCTTTAGACATACCTGGCTAACAATGCCGTTTATGCTTGTTATCCAATATATCTCTGTCCTCTACCCCTATATCTTTTCTACTCTTTGAAATATTGGTAGGCATTTGTTCCGTTCCAAACTGGGCAAAGCGTCAAAGCTTCAAAGTTCCCTAAGTCCCACTGTGTTGGCAAATATGCCGGTGATGCATAAGCAAAAAAGTTTGGAAGCAGTTCTGCGTGTTGGCCAAAGATTCGCTGTCCATTAGCCTCAAAACAAAAAGTGTTAATACTATAACAAGTGTGACAGGATACGTGATCTGTACGTCCTAGTACATGTACCAGCCATGCATCAACAGAACTATGATGATAAAAAGTCACCCATGAAGTACAGAAAACAACAGGCATGCCAGTCTTGGCACAAGCCTCCTTGCATTGTGTTAATTAATCACTACGTGATCCGTACGTCCTAGCGCAGGTCGCAGTTGTGGATCAACAAGTGATGAAGGCAAGTCGTGAATGGGCGACGTCCAGTGGAGTAAGGGTTGCTCTTGTTCTGACCTGTTTAATAGAAACTACCAGAAGGGCCGACTTAACTCAGGCTGCAGACATCGCTTTTTGTTTTCCTTGCTTCTCTCTCCTTACCATCACCCGACCCCCACCCCACCATTTCTCGATGTGTCTTCTTCGCCAGCAAACAGTCGTTACATGCTGTTCACCCTTGCTGTTATTCAAATCAGGGTGGCGTAAAAAGGTCTGGCAGGCTGGCTGACTGCATGTCACGACCACCCTGGCCATTGATGTTGCATCGATTGCAGGTGCGGGTGGTGGATCAGATTAGTTTGCGTGGTTTAGGAGGCCACGTGGAGCTCAAATAGAGTTGGTGATGGCACCAGCTGTTCGCACCCTGCTTGTTTATAATTTGGTACCTGTTTCTGCCACCAACCCCTCTACTTGCCCGGCTCCGTCTAATATCGTCGACGTTTGATGTGTGGCAACATGGAGTGAGTGGTTGGCGGCCCCCGTGCTCAAAAGAAGCATGTTCTTTCCTCTTTCGTATCGTCCAAGCAATCCCTAAAACCGCACGCACACCCAAGAGCAAGGGTTGGGGGGAAGGTATCTCTCACTCGTTCTCTTAACTCTGCTAGAGGAGCTGTGTTGAAGAGGACATCGCAGATGGCGGCGAAGGTGAGGCGTGATAAGAGAGGCAGCCTATCATTGGATGCTGGTAACTTCAAAAGACCGGTCTGGTGGCGCCGCAAGCTGCTTGCTCGCCGGCCAAAACCATGCATGCACGTGGAGACGACGGCGCCTGCTTGCGCGTGAAGCGCAGTGTTGTGGCCTTTCTGCCAGCCCGTCGTCTACCAGTCTTCATCTCTGGCCGCTCCACGTGACTCCTGCCCGTTATATCCGCTTCCCTGTCCCACTAGACGACGATGACACTCTCACAACTTGCCTGTTACCCATGCACGTGGGTGTGCGTGTTTCTATCTGAACACCGGAAACCGGGGTCGGGCTGGGGTAGAGTAACAATAAGTTGTTAAAGGATGTGAGAGGAAAAAATACTAGTTTGGTGCTAATGCTGATGACGGTGGTGATGATGCCTGAAATGCCGGTAGAGTGTAACAAGGCGGATAAAAAAAAAAAGGTCAGGAAAAATAAAAATTTATTTGCCAAGTGACATTGCACGAGGAACTATTTGACAAATGACAATCTTTCACTATACGCACACCTAAAGGGTCACCTTAGAAAACGAAACGAATAAGTTAAAAAGATGGGTAGAGGGAGTCGGTGTTTGATGCCCAGCCAACAAGTAAGGTTATACCACGGCAAAGTAGCCGGCTTGAACAGAGACAGAATAAGGTGGAGATAGAGAACAAAGGACGGAGATAAGAAAAGACAGCAGATTGGGAAGGGAGTAAAAAGTAGAGGGGAGAGGGAGCAGAAAACTTTAAATCGCATATCTTGTCAAAACACCGTGTAGTATGTCGTGTTCCATTAAGGACTTATCACACCTGCACTGTGTCAACACACCGTGTATTGTGTCGTGCCCGTTATTGACAACACGCTTGTACTGTGTTAACCATACACCGCGAGCTACAGCCCCGTGGACGCAGTCATAGATGTGTATAGGACTATAGGTGGATTGCTGTCTGTCTGCCGAGACCATGTTTAGCTACTTGCGAAGTTCTCCGCTGTTAGTCTCGGCGAGCTTAAACAAAGTGACTAAACCGGAAGCTTTGTACACAACTGCCTCGTTTTAGTAGTTAATCTGAAGTGTGAATAAACCGGAAGCTTTGTAGTCTCATGCCTCATTTTAGTAGTTAACTGAAAAAAAAATCGTCTGTCAGCAGTCCAGAAATACAAGTTCGTGATGCAGCGAATTCAATCACGTGCTTGACGTTGAGTTCACACGATGCATCGACACCGACCTTTCCCAGCTTCCTTTCACACTTTACATGACGCACAGGCAGGACGTGGGTAGTTCAAAGTTCATCCTCTAAACATCACAAAGGTGTTAACATTCGGGCGAGATGTGTTTACACCGGCCTGTGATGTCCTCCCAAGTTCTTGATGACATGGAACCACTGTGGCCAGTCCATGGCAGGAGCGGCGATTGGTGTACGAGAAGCTGCACCCCATGTTATCAAAACATAAACAAGGCGGCAGGCCAGCCAGTAATATTCCCAACAGGAGAGGTCCTAAAACCGACTCTGGAACTCCTCCAGACACAACGATAAGACTGCGCTAGGCACGCGAAGCCACTTGGCCTTTATCACAAGGTTAGAAGGAAGAAATGCGACAGGTAATCTATTCAAAAATAAAATGGGAATATTATAGAAAAATCTTTATCACTAGAAAGATTTGTAAACTTCCCCAAGTCAGCGTGCCACTGGAGAATCGTTAATCACATCCAAGGCCAAGAACTTCCGATGTCTGCTGGAGATCAGAATGGCACTAACTGGACCAAAACCTTTATCGGTTTTCTAAATATTCACATTTAATTGAAAATATTTCTCTTTCTTTCTCTCTCACACGCACCCTAAAGAGGGAGGCGTGAAGAAGAGAAAGTGAGACAGCTTTACAAGCATGTTCAGACAGCAAGATATAAATTGTTTATAAGGCTAGTCACTCCCAGACACCTGCGATACAGAAGAGACCTGTCAGCAGGTACAGGAAGGCGGAGGTACCCCTCTATTCCCCCTCCCGAACCATAAGCAGTCATCTGACAAGATCTGGATTCTCATCGGCAGCAAAGCACCGCAAACTCTCCAGATCGCTTGCCAACTCTCAGACACACAAATAAAAACTTTAGATAAAAGAATATTTGCCGCTTACTCTCTGAAAAGAACGCAGGATCAACCGCCGGACTACAAGCTAAGGTGATTGGAAATCAGACCAGCTAACAGTGCAAACATACAAACCCTAAAGTAGCTCTGACAAAATAACCCTGACACAAGAATCCCTATAGTTCTCACATAATAAACCGGACACTGGTGTCATGTGACCTTCGCCAAACTCGGTTGAACGATGGACATCATTTTACAAATTAAGAGGGGCCATAACAAGCTTTGACTCTGGGTTCATTACTCCATTACGGTGACATGATGATGAGGATGCGACAAAAAGAAGTTTTACACTGAGCTAAGAAATCACATGCAAGCACCCAGTCCGTGTCAGACCCAAAGCTGATGTGTTATGCTACCTTCTAAAAAAGAAAAGAAGAAGTGCACTACCAAAGGTGAGTACAAAAGGTTGAAAAGAACATTCTCGAGCTCTGGCTTAAGCCTGGGATGGGAAAATCTCCAGACTGTAGATGAAAGAAGAAATGGGCTTGCTTATGAGACGCGTGCCACCACGGCCTCTGAATTACCTTGTCTCATTACTGTTACAGTTTCATCACTGCTACTTCGTCTAATGGAAGCCAACCCTTTTTCGCATTATCTCGAGATAGATGAATAAGATTTGTAATTACGGGTGGCTTGTGCGATTTAAGTCTTGTTAAAACTCTATGGGCATAACACTCGGTCTTTGTAAAAAGAAAATTATTAGTTAATAAAATACGTGACCACTGGCTTTACGCTGAAGCGAGTTGTCTTGCGAGGGTCCAATCTAATTTAAGAGGAGGTGGAGGTGTTTGGTGTTTTACGCCCAATCAGCAACTAAGGTTACATCGTGGCAAAGCAGCCAGCCCTGTAAACAGACGCCACATGCAGAGAAAGAACAGCGCGCTCGAGACGAGATCTGAACCCAGGACAGCCAATACTCATTGTACTAACCGTTGCATCACCAGACGGCCCGAATATAATTTAAATACTGCCGCAGAACTGTGCACTAAGTTGTAAAGCCCGAGTACACTCTCGGAAATTTCCACACTTCGAGTTTGATATATGTAACAAATGAGTTTTGATCGTAGGCGATAGCTGAATACTGTTAGGAAAGCCTGTCTTTTAGATGATCCTTTGTCCAGGAAACTAATACATCCCGACATGGACACCAAACAAACAAACAAACAAACAAACAAACAAACAAACAAACAAACAAACAAACAAACAGGTCTCGAGAGGAAATGATTAACTCCTGTTTGTGTCATAAGGCTTTATCGTCGTATTACAAAAAAAAAAAAAAAACAAAAAAAAAAAACCCATTTAAATAGGGCATCGCAGCCAAGACGAGATTCGAACCCAGAACACCCAATCGTAACAGTAGTTGTGGCAAACGTTTAGGCGCCACCGGACCGAAGAACGGAAGGGTTAACGGAGCTCGGATGAAAAGAAGAAAGTTTGTGGGAGAGGTGGAGGGAAGACTTGGTCAAAGAAAGTAGCGAGAGTGGGAATTGCAGACGGAAAGCCCACGCCGCCCCATCCCCCAGCCTCTACTATTCCTTGCTGCGGCCGGCAAGGAAGTCGCCTTCCGGCTCTTTATGGCGCTCACGAGGACGCCTCGTCTGGTGCTGGCTCCACCGCCAGGCCATGGGCCTAGTTTCCGGGGCCGTGGACCCTTTTTTCTTGGTCTGTCACTTTGCAGGCCACGGGATTATAAGAGAATAAGCTCCGAGTATCACGTGCTAGACTGCAACACAAGTTCCTTCTCCCTCCCACACACACACCCTGACATCAGCTCACTAGGTGCGAGGCACACAGCGAAGTTTTATATAACCATCCGTCGTAAGGCGTGCTCTTGATCTGAACAAACAACGAAGCAATGCAGCAGTTGGTATAAAATAAAGTAGGAGGGGGGCGGGATTGGAAATAATAGTGGAATTATGCATCTCACAAAGTTGATGCCGAGGAGACCTTTTAGCCGTTAACGCCTCGAATATTCCAGCCGAGCGATGATCGTACGCGTGCGCCCAGTCGTTGGCGTTGACCCGAGTGACCCTCGAGAGACAGGATGGGACGATCGTGCTATATTCTGGACAAGGATTGGAGTTACATTTATGTCAAACTCGGGCAGTCGTCCGTCGATCTGTCAACCATCGACCTGTGACACAACAAAAGAACCGACTATTTTGGTGTCTGGGAGAGAGCCAAAAGCGGATACCTTGCTCTCACCTGCTCCTTTGTCAAAGAAAAAAATGTCTGTGTGTGTGGAGTAGGGTGGGTGGTTTTATTAGTCTGATGGGATATATTTGTGATCACCATCGTGAAAGATCAATACTCCGACCACTCCCAAGTAGCAGATAATACCGTTCCAAGCTGTCGCAAACAGACAGCACATTACCCATTCTATCACCCACACACACTCCCCCCCCCCCACTTTACCGTTATTCGTTTTTGGACATTTTGTATACATCACTCTCACGTACGAAACCTTCTGCCCCTGAGAAAAGAGTGATAGCCCCTGTCGAACTGTTCTTCGATTAACGAATGCTGCATTTACAAAACGGATCCTCGCCCTAATCATGTGTATATTTATATATATAGGCTTCCTATTCATTAGTAACAACACATTCACAGCTATGACTACTGGATTTTTTGCTACTGAACAATTTTAGATTTTGTCTACCCCCAGCTCTTCCCAACTAGCGGAAGACAGGGGTGGAGAAAGGAAGAGAGATGGAGCAAAGATACAACACGTAAGACCACAAGAAACACCGACCGTGGAATCTGAAAGCAAGGTAGAAGGGACGACCCTGCATTAGTTCTATCTTATCATCGATGCCAACGCACATTACACTTTCATCTGCCTAATGCCCGATGTCCCAAGACCTAGACTAAACTTCAACAGACGGCGCTCATTATTATTATTCTTCCTTTTCAGCTGCCACCGCCTCGCTATGGACCGATCTCCTCCATGTCTGGACAGACGGTGCTTACCTGAATGGAATCTCAAACCCACCAATGTCTTCACCGAGACCAAAGAGTAAACGATAGCCGAGACACTGCCGACTGGCAGCTGGCCTGCTCTATTGACCCAGCGTCTCTCAGAAGTCCTCCATGATGTCTAATTGCTCAAGAAAGTTGGACGAGGGAACAAAGCGAAACATTAAACACAACTCATCGTTGTCGTCCGTATTTGTATTGTCTGTGTGTGTGTATTCTTGTCTGCCTGGCGACTAGTGATATCAATGCCGTGCATGTCAGTAATACGCGTGATGGCACACGGATCAATTTGCTCGCAAATGTTTGAACACAATACGAGTGCTCTCCCTATCAGGCCGAGACCACCAATTGTGTATCTTTGTGAAAACTGGTTGACGACCTACCTGTTCGTGTGCACGGGCCTTACGTGCCTAACTATGGACAACAGGCTTAATAGGAGTGGTTAGGTAGGAACAGACTCTAAAGAAACAGCGATGTACGGGCATGGAGGCTAGCAGCCGAGCGCGATTACGTAATGAGTCTTCACGTCTCCGCTTGGTGCGCAGCTGAGCGGGTGAACCCTAGTCACGTGTCACAAGTCACAAGTCACGTGTCCCTAGTCACAAGTCACGTGGTTTGTGTCGCCAGATCTCACCACGAACTTGTATTACTGGACTGCTGGCAGATGATTTTTTTTCCCCCAGTTAACTACTGAAACGAGGCAGGTGTGTACAAAGCTTCCGGTTTAGTCACATTCATTGTTTAGGCTCGTCGAGACTAACAGCGGAGAACTTCGAAAGGCTAAGCGTTGGTCTCGGCAGACAGACAGCAATCCATTGTGATCTCACGTTGTCAAAGTTGAAGTGTCATCATCGTCATCGCATCGAGCAAAGTCACTTGTTCTACCCCTGTGCTGAATGCACGCTCCTAGATAGATCGTAATGTGCTTTCTTTGTCTCCCCCCTCCCACCGGGACCACGCCGTGTAGCGGCGTTTTATCTGTGCATTATAGTTCTACCCTCCTACAACCACATCCCACCCCTCCACGCCGGCATCAACCTCTCCAGCAGCTGTGATACCGACGCCGCGCACCCGTGACATGTGCGTGCGTGCACGCACGAAAGTCCTGTCCGAGGTCGCTGAGCTGCGCAACCACCACCGCCGAACGAGCTGCGCAACGGGACCCCCCTTCAGTTTAGCCTTGTGCACACCTGCTGTCGCAGCCCCTCCCCCTGCTGCAACTGTCGGCTGTCCTGCACGGACAGGCTGCTTATGCGGCTGCGCAGGAGACAAAAACGATTTCCTAGGCGCTAATGAAGACAGCGGCCATCTGCCCGTCCCGCCCCCTCCCGACACAGTCCTCACAGGTACAAATCAATCCGCCGGCGGCAGCTGTGAAAGTGCAAACAACACGCAACAACAGTTGGCGTGTGTCCTGCTGTGTGAACCGCGGTCTCCACAAGAATTTAGTCTTTAGGCCGCGTGGTTACCATGGATTTACCGCTCTAGGCCGCATCTCCACGCGGACAGGCCGTTTTAGGCAGTCTTCACAATGGTTTGTGCTTAAGTCTTGTCTACATCATGAGTTTGACGCAGAGCGACGTGGATTTCATTCTTTAAACCACGTTTTCACAAGACTAACAATTAAAAAAAAAAAAAAATTACACTCTAAAGAACGCGTGTCCTTGCCTCCCTAGTTGTCTATGATCTCGCCACTTGGGTCACCTTCTGCCTCGGAGATCCTCTTAGCTCTGGAAAGATTAGTCGCCTGCCCCCGATGGAGGAAAGACGACACATGCTTTTGTTATCGAGTAAGCTAGGTAGACGTACATATGCGTGTATGTTGGAAGGGGGAGGGAGTGGTGGTGGTGGTGGCAAGAGGTGGTAACTGCCTCAGGTCAGCGATCGCACTTACCTGTGCACGTGAGGCTCGCGAGCACCTGCCTGCTCGGCTTGCTGCTGCTGAGCCCGCTGTCCCACACATGCGGGCAGGCGCCGCTAGACCAACACAGATGCCGAGCCTCGGCAGCTTGCAACAATCCAGGTAGGACCCTTCCTCTCCCCCCTGCACCTCCTCCCCTCCCTCACACGGCACCTTTCCGCTGCTCCCTCCCTCCAAAACCACTCAGCCGCTGCCTCCACCGTCACCACCACCACCACCACAACTCGAGGTGGGATGTGAAGTAGCAGTTATCTAACCCTGCTCGACTATCAGTCTACTACAAAGTTCAGCACACGTGCGCGCACGCTCTCAATCGCTGTGTGTGTGTGCGTGTGCGTGTGTGTGTGTGCTGGCGCGCGCGCGCGTGTGAGTCGTGGCCCTTTCCAGCCGCTACGCCTCGCGGTCGCTGTTTCTGGCGGAGGTTGAGGTGGCGGGTGACGGTGGGAGGGAGGGAGGATGGAGGGAAGGTGGCAGTCAGTTGACGATGGCTACGCTGTGATGAGCTCGACGTGGTGAAGTGTGGAGCTGCTAGCTAGCAGCCAGTCCCGGGGCTGCACCATGTTGTTGCTGCAACTGCTGCGGCTTGTGGAAACGTGCTGTCGCGTCACCACCACCACCACCCTCCCGACACCGCGCGGCGACTGTCGTCGTCCAGTGATGGTGTAGACCACCGTCGGCTGCGTGCAAAAAGATCGCAGGAGTGCTCTCCCCTTCCCTTCTCGCACCTCGCCGAAGCTTCGCTCGGTTTCCTCCGTGAGAGAAGTCTGGCACAGCCTGAAGACGCCCGACAGGGCGGCGAGTGACGGCGGAGGGTGAGAGAGAGACCAAGCAACACCTGTCGTGCTCCCCCCCCCCTCCATAAAAAACCAACTCTGTATTCAAGCGATCACCGGTGTCAGCATGCGACCGCGTGTCCGTGCGCCTGCACTTTGTGGAGAGTAGCTGCGGGGGAAAATGTTACTCCGCTGTTGTTTTCTCTTCGCCGTGGCCGTGCACTGTGTAACCTGGTCAGGTGTAGTACGGGAGCAGTTCTAGAGAAAGTCTATTGACCCGACCTGTGTTTCTTCATTCCGTTGGAGTATTCTTGTCGTCATCGTCGTTGGAGCGGATCGTGCTTGCACCTATCTGTTCTACCCATTTCAGGAAAAGGTTCTCCCTCTACCAAACCAAGTTTTCTCTCTACCCCAATGAAAAGGATCATCTGACATCCAGGTCCCCCTAATCCACACCGGTGTTGTGAGAGTGAATGAGTGGTTTTCTGTTAATTAATTAGTGCTGTGAGTGGCTGTAGGTAGCTGGTGTAGTGGATGTCACCAGGCCACGAACCCACTGCTAAGAGCCTGACAAGGGCAGAAAACTTCAGGCGGTAGGCTTGTGTAGGTAAGCAGATACAGCCCCTTAGCGCCGATTCAAAGCCAGCAACGACTGCAGCTCGTGTGCTGTCTGCAACAATGCTTCTGACTCCTGCTCGTCAAAGCTGTTTAAGGTAAGCCTCTTTCTCCTCCCCTCTCTCCATAATTTGTTTGTGTGTGTATGTGTGTGTGCTCGCGTGCACATTTGGGGTTTGTCCTTTCACCCTTTCTACAGCCACACCAGATGGGGAATGACAACGAGAACCTGCTTTATAACCGAAATAAAATTCAGCCACATGACAGTTTCTCTCTCTCTTTCTCTATCACTCACACACACACTCTCTTTCTCATATGTACCAATACCAACACGTGTTTCTGTTTTTGCAATGGCCATTTTCCCATAGAAACATATCAAACAACAGACTCCCCAGGTGGACAGACATGGCCGAGACAAAAAGCTCTTTAAGTCACGAACAGCTGTGCGCCAGGTCATTGTTAAAACTACAGGTAGGATGTAGCACCTGGCTGGTGATGGCATGTGGTGCTTGGACTGCACTCTCAATGTCCTGTTTGATTATGGTTACTGACATTATCGCTGCTGCTGGTTCCTGCCAATTCATTTGCGCCCGTTCGTTTCTGTGTGTTTGTGTGAAAGATCACGAGAGTGATAAAGACATTTGTATGGAGGGTGGAGGGATGTTTTCTAGCTACCAACACTGAAAATAAACTCAAAACACAGGTAAGAGAGATGGGCCATCGATCAGCCCAGGAGAAAATGCAACCTACAACCAAAGTTTTATGTTCATCCTGCTCAAATTTCAAGGGCAGGTCGTTCGAAATATGTTTATTATAAGTAAAGGTACACTGCACATGTCTTAAAGTTGACCAAAAGTCAACATGACCACAATGTACGAAGATAATATATCAACAGGACAGGGGCCGAACGTCCACCTACTGATTGAATTTTTGACACTTTGCGATACCTTTTAAAGAAAACTTAAAACACTACTGCGCTTTTCCCGCAAATATCTTGCAATGCATGTGTGCGTGCGCGTGTGGACGGATAACGGAGGGAGAAGCACGCACGCACACACAGCATAAATTAAAAATGGAAGCACGTGACAGAATGGCAAGTACGTTGTAAATAAAAACAACAGCCGCAGCAAAACAAATCGAGCGGCCACCCGCCCGGCCAAGCCTCAATAAGCACAGTAGCTTCTGGTGATCCCGTGGTTACCTTCACCAGTCTGTGGTCGCCCGCTTGGTCAAGCCCCACACACCAGGGTTGTTCTGGAGACCCTGTGGTTATCTCCACCAGTCCTTGGTCAAGCCCCAAACAGCACTGTAACCTGTGGCGATCTTGTGGTCATCTCCATCTCGCCCTTTCATACACGCTCCCTAGCACAGGTGTGAACGTCCTGGATACACAAGACCTTTTCCCCTCCCTCTCTCTCTACTCCCATCCCAGCTCACTAGCCCACCCCATCTTTTCTCAAGCGGAGTCCAATCAATGGACCAAGCGCAAACGCCATTATTCAACAGCCGGTATATTTCAAAGACAGAAGAAAATCAATGGCACTTGTACTTTCACCTCAGCTGTGTCGGCCCTGTGCTTGCTATTAATAACTCATTTCTCCGATCACATATATTACCTGTGAGGACACTTAAAAAAAAAAAACAAACACGCAGGAGAAAGACAATCACGCAAGGCTGCAGGAAACTGAAAGACTCTGCCAACAATCTAAAAAAAAAGTGGGACGTTTACTATCACAACTTCATATCCTGAACGTTTCTGAAGATAGAGATATAAATGACAGGTGTGTTTTTAAAAAATATATTACGATGAACTAGTGGGAAGCCGAATGACAAAGATGGATGAGGTTCAAGAAGAAGAAAAATGAGATGGTGTACTGAGAAACTGCATCATTTAAAGCAGGTGGGCTACCCTGACGATAACCGGGTACTCCAAACAAACACGGGCGCTGAGGACCGTGCGGAACTGGGGGAGGGGAGACATGCCCAGCTCGTGACTAATGAAGGCCTCAAGATCTGAAGCTTTCGGCGGCAGGGCAAACTGTTGTGACAAACCGTCTCCTTGAAGTGTTTGTCAGTCGACAACCCCCGAAGAGTTCTGCACTTTTCTTTTCATTCCTGTGACGCAGGTGGTTAAAGCGTTGCAATGCCCTGAAGGAGGGGGCTGAGGAGTGAGTGGGTGCCACCGCTCGGGGGCACCGCGGGGCCAGAAGTTTGAATGAATAATGGTTGAGGGCGAAATTGAATGACCCGGTTTCCCAGAGTACCTGGCAGACATGGCAGGATCTGAGGCCGAAACGGCAACGGTTCTGATGCTCCCCCGACCGCGCCGCCAAGCTGTGCTTGCCTTTGGCAGGAGCACAAGGAGGACAGGTATCGTTACAGAAACGTTTGTTGCCATGGCGTGCGCCCTGCTGGCAGTGCAAGCTGCAGCGGCAGGTGTCGGCACACACTCGCTGCACCTTCACACTCGTGACGTGGCCCTCGCTATCTCTCCGTTTTCTTCTTTCTCCACAACCCCATTGGCTTCCCTCCCATCTCTTTGTTCTTTGCTCACCTGTCGTCGTCTATACCTGAATACTGTGTGATGGGTTCTGTTCTGGAATCTGTAAGTCAGAAACTCGGTGATCGTGTGTGATCTACGATAAACCCTCAAAAAAGACAAAAATTGAATAGGAACCAAAAAACATGTCAATCCATCCATCAAGCGGTCAAGTCAGTCTCCTCCTCTTATCACATGTTAGGGTGTGGGGCTATGGGTTCACGTCTTACCTCAGGCACATGCACTTTTTAATGGATGTGCCAGTTTTGGGGAGTTTTTTGAACATGGCTGGATAAACTCCAGGTGATATCGTCATATTCCCTTGGCGTAAAAAGCAAGCACGTAACAACCCCGGCCAGCCACTACCTCGTCCTTCATCAACTTCTTTATGATGTTTGGGCAAGTCTCGATGTAAAAAGAAGCTGAAGTCTCGACATCCGAAAGCCTTCTGGTAAGAAACACAGGCTTCATTAGCATGATGGGGTTGGCTGAGAGTCGAGTTTGTAGGAGTTCAGCAGCGTCAGGCCAGAAGATGCTTCTGACAGGTTGAATCTGTTGCCAGTTACAGGTGAGGCCCTTGATCAAAATGAAGAGCACAAGTTAGCCTGATAAACAACAAACGGCAGTTAAGGAGGAAATAAACAGACGATCAAACCAATTTGGATCGGCTACTTAGCTCGTTTCGAGGTCCTTAGAAAAAGCAAAAAATATAAACCACAGTAAAGAGGGGTGGCTCCAGTTAAATCCCGTCACGTCTAGTCTCAAATTCCTCCTTACCGTGAGATTTCTGTTGATCTCACGAGATAGACAGATGACTGTTTATTATTAGAGACTGACTCACCGTATATCGGGATAATTTGTCGAGTACAAACCGAGTGACGGCAAAGAACCCTTAGTCTTGTAGACAAGTTACACGGTTGTGGTGGTGGATCCCAGTCCACTGCGGCGTGCCTGGGAATGAGGAAATGGAGAAGATGGCAAAGGACGGAACAAGGAAGGACCAATTCAACGGTCACCTATAGTGGGTAGAAGCATCACCTGGATACGCAGGACGGAACCATCAGCTGTCCAGTGAACAGGAAAGCTGAGCACCAGCCACAACCAAGTGAACGGTCACGTGTGTCGGAAGATTTATCTGGCGCCACCTGTAGGCAAGAACTATGCGCGAAAGCAGCTGGGGCTTAACCAGTTCCGGAAACACTATTTCGTTTAGCGAGGCAGAGCCATATAGTTCCCAAATGTCACAAATTTAGCAAAAACGCGAGCGTGGCGTAAAGTATTTAACAGTAATAACAATAACTTACTAACGCATACGGGAGTGTACCCACCGTTATACATGACAGTTGAAGAAGTGTAAGATTTAAGATTTATTATAGTACTGTTTATAAACATTTTTTTTCATTTCGCAAAACATGCTCTGTTCAGGCAGATATGGGGCAGAATTTTTTTTAAAGATATCATGTCGATGCGCAATTAGAATATGTAGGAGGCTCTTTCATGAGAAATGATGTGGATTGTGAAGGAATGTATGAAATGTTCCTTGCGTCTTTAGGTAGTTTCATATTAAAACCATGCGTTAAAAATTACGAAACTTACTTTTTTTTTAAACTGCGTATCTTCTTTTCGGCTGTCTTACAATATTCAGTCAGTAGTTTTACTTAATCATATCTATTTTCAGCCAGTAGTATTGTTTAATTACACATATCTTCAGACAGTATTATTGTTCAACCATATCTATATCCACTCAGTAGTATTATTTAATAATGTCTATAGTTCAGACAGTAGTATTACTTAATCACGTCTGTTATTATTGCTTGTCTACTCCCTTAAGTTTTTCTTCTCTTTCTTTATAAATTTTTATCAAGCTCCCATACAATCAAACTAGACGTTACACTAATTAAAAGTTGCATATTTATTAGGTCAACACTCACAGGGACAACCGCGACAACAAAATGTTACAAACAAGCATCCTCAAAAAGTTCTGCCTTGTTTAAATTGGTGAAAATAGTAACAATGCCTGCTACTAATAAACAGTATAAGTTCTAGCAATTTGACATAATGTGGCGACATCGTTCGCTGGTCGATTTAATCAAGACTTTAGAAAGTCTAAGAACTACAGGCTAAGAGTGCCGACAAAGCCATTTTTTATCGGAACAATAAAAGAATAACCGACAATCTGTAACTTGATAATTTGTAGAATAGCCAAAAACCTGTATCGCGATATTCTGTACAACAAAGAACTTCGAAAATGAATTAAATGACGAAGCGTCGTCACGCTTTACCGAAAGAGGCGCCGGTTGCCTGCTGCGACATTTTTTCCTCCAAGCAACAGGATTTTCGTCTGTTAGTACTTTAAACTTCATTAATGAAGAAGTCTGGCATTTGAAATTGTTTACGGTAAAGCTGTGTAAGCAAATATTTAAACAATTTTTGTATAGTAAGCATCACATACCACTTGTTTAGTGATCAGCCTAAGAAACGGAGGAGGTGAGGGTTGGGGTAAAGGTGAGCACTGTGCACGGCCTTCAGTAGAGCAGATACCGATAACTGCAACCATCGCCTGACATTTGAAGAAATACTGTGGGGTCAGGCAAGAGACCAGAACCTGCGAGTACGTGTTGTCCTCCTTCCCGCACATCACCTCCCTTTCTTTGACTAAGAAGACGTGAACCGTTAAAACACCTTTCTTTCGTGTAAAGACTACTCAGGAATACCTCTCCCCTACCTTCGTTTGAAGTCTGAAGATAAGATATTCTGTGTTTCACACCCACACACACACGCTAGGCAATTGCTGGGGCGGATCTGCACTAGACGCCAGCGTGTTGCAGTCCCCGGAGACCGTGGTGCCGCCAGTTCCTGTACTACCTGACCACCCGGAATGGCCTGCGTGTCCACAGGGTGCTTTCTGCCAAGGTCAATACGCCACCATCGACCGCAGAAGGTTCACTACCCCCTGAGGGTCAGGCTAAAGGTCAGGAAACTGTAACCCCGCCTGCTGCTGCTGAGGGGGTGGATGGGAGGAAACAGAATAGGACAAACAGCGAGCGCCTCAAGGGTCTCTCCGTAAGAACTGTGCCTTGTACTGAAGACACAGATGTTGTGTAGGCAACCTGCACCTCTTGGGCAGTAAAGGTCAATCAGTTCAGCTGCGACCAAGTATCCTACAGCTTCGATGTGCAAGGGACAATTTGGGGTTGACAGGTGCCGTTCCTTGTAAACTCTCCAGGCGTTATGTCTAGGACCAACAGGCGCATTCTCCAGGTGCCAGTGCCTTGCCCAACTCCTTATACACTCCACGTAGTCACGCAATGATGATGCCCAACTTTACTCGTACTTTCCAGGCCCTGATGTCTAGGCTCAACTCCAGGTGCTGATATCCAGGCCCAACTCCAGGCGCACTTCCCAGCAGGTTTTCATGTAACGATGATGCTGACGGTTTCTCTGTCTAAACTTCTAAAAATCATATGGAAGTTGCCAACATATTGCATGAACATCGCGTGGGCATCGTTTGAACAAAGCTGACACATCGCGTGGACATGCAACACCTCGCCTGAACATTGGTGGCACATAGTCTGAAAGCCACAACACGTCGTTTGAACATCCCCGACATCGTAGAAACATAGTGTTGAACGTAGCTGACACATCTATTGACAACGTCTGAACATCGCTAGAACACAGTTTTAATATTTCCTGAACAAGACTACTCCTAAAAAGGAGAAGGGTTCTCGAAGGCTTTTTTGCTGTGCCTCTGGCAGTAACAGTTGTAATAAAGACCAACTTTGTTAATGTCTACCAACCACGTGAAATAATACAGGTTTTCCTATTTTAGAACCTCTTCAGCTTACTGCTGGCATATTTATTTATGATAACTCATCACACTACCAGATTCATTTTTTTGCATCGACATGACGCCGGTATCCGATGCAGACTTTACAGTCAGATGTTGGGGGTAGGGTGTCTGTGCCGTCCACAGGTCACGTGTAGATTAGTCCGGGTGTCTGTGCCGTCCACAGGTCACGTGTAGATTAGTCCAAGTATATTGTGCACCGCAAACATGACTTCACCTGCACATGTACTTTTCTGTCATGTCCCTTGAAGGGATCTCTCCACTAAATATGTCATATGTTTTTCTTACCTGACAGTGGACAGTCCATGGTAACCATCCTAACACATCATGTCCTAATTTTTTATTTTTACACAGAAAAAAAAATCCCAAACCATGCTGCAACAAATTTCCTTTCCGATCTCGGGATTACTGCAAGAACAGGAGGGTGCAATCTAAAGTTCTGGAGGTGCTAAATAAAAAAAAAATCTGAAATTTTATTCAAGAAATAATAATTAACTACCAGCACGAAATGTACTGACACAGATTTAATTCTTGCAAATTCGTGAACGTAACAAAATCTGTGATAACTTCTAAACTCATTTTTGTTGTGAGTGTATAACTTTGAAGCTCACTTTTCTTAAAATGAGCATTTTGCAGGAACGACGGTACAGGAAAGCAAAACAAAGTTATTTCCAATGCAAAACCGCACAACGAAATGCACTCCCGTGTGCAATAAAGTAAACAGCAAATGTCTATTTGCGATACTTTCTGAGACAAGTTAATGATCCACAACTGTCCCCTATAGAAGGCCTTATAAGCCGAACATATACTGTTCAAAATGTGATTATGTTTGGGCAACCTTCACATGGCAGTCACTACAAAACCGCGAAACATGTCACCGTTCGGGTGAACTTCGGTTTGACAAAGACATCTTGCCCACATTTTCTGCAATAGATCAAAGAAGTGGATGAAGTGCAGCCCAGCACGGCATGGCCGAGCTTCTAACTCGGTTTGTACTTCGATTCAAAGATTTCGCTGTCCCTCGAAATCTGCACGATTCGATCTTTTAAATGAAATTGCGGCTCGTGTCCAGGAAGCCTATGACTCAACTCCATACAGTCTCTCTCTCTCACACACACACACAGGGAAGAAGAGGGAGACAGCCGCGCACGCATCGACGTACATGCATCGTTGAAGGAAGGGGGAGATGGAAAAAGAAAAGACGCGAGGGAATTGTCCGCCATATTCCATCCCCATCCACCATCCTCATAAACATGTCGGGATGAGGGGGAAAATGGGGGTGGAGCTGGGGAGGTGGTGCCGTTTCCATGCAGGTAACACGCTCATCGACGCAGCGAGCGACTCTCTTCACGGTCCAGGAAAAGCGAGGCCCGGGCGGAGAGAAAACTGCTGGGTGATCAATAGATCTACCTGTCCCTGCCATACCTGGCAGTTTACAAAGGCCTGCTAGACACGTCACCGTTTCCGATATCCAAAGAGCGGGATGTTGCAGGGGAGGTAATGAGTATGATAGTGATGGAGGGAAGGGAGGTAATGAGTATGGTCGTGATGGAGGAAAGGGAGGTAATAAGTATAGTAGTGATGCAGTAAATAGCCTGCGTAGATAACTGAACAAGATCGGCTCTCTATTCTTTACCAATGTAAGTGCTTGAGGGGTGGAAGGGGAAAACTGCTGATGACATAATGGTGGAGATCCCCAGCCTCCTCCCCCGCTTCATCCCTCTCCCGGAAAGAAAGGTCTGCTGAGGCCAGTGTGAGAGCCGGCGCGCTGCCCTCCCGGTGCCCGTTGCAGTGGGGCGTGCTGGCACCAAAGACGCGGGACCAAGGTCTTCATTGGCACTATGGCCGCCAACACAGGTCTGCGGCCTTACTACTGAGAGATGCGTGCGCACCACAACGCTCCCGAGTGCGCTTGCGCGTGACAAGGGGTGCAGGGGAATGAGGGGTGGGGGTCGGGGAGGAGATGACTGTTACTGGTAATGACGTCAGTAGAATCGTTGTGCATGCCTTGCGTTCAGGGCTTTTTTTTGTTTTTGTTTTGTTTTGTTTTGTTTTTAAAAACGTGTGGTTGCGAACTCTCTTGTTCTTTTTCAGTCGAGGGAAAAAAATGTGACAGGCGAGGGGGATAAGGGAAGAAAAATAGTCTCGATAGTGAAATGGCGTCTGCTCTCCAGGCTTTCTAGCGAGGTAGAAAATCGTGTTTTCTCTTCAACCTACCCCTCTCTACTCACTAGAGACGTAGTATTTTTAGTCGACGCTAGTTGTTCTAACGAAAAACTCCCAGTTTTAGTAAATGCATCTTGCCAGAGATCCAGGGATTTTCCGACCGTACGCCGGGCATCTTGTCAGAGCCTCTCAACCTGGGCAGGATGACCTTGTCAGGCCTCTCCATCAAGACGTGGCGATGCTAACCCAGGTTCTCCTATGAATGGACGGCACATCAAAGAAAACATCGCACCTGTCGACAAGGCGCTGGCCACGCTCCGTATCGGACAGTGTGACGATGCAGCGGTTCTCGAGAAAGCGAACAACCAGATGCCACAAGCACTTAAAGGCAGGGCACGCAGAACGAAGTTCTCACCCTTGCAACAAAACACACAGTTCTGTTCCCTCATCGCAGACCTCGCCAACATAGGCGATAGTTTTTACTTAGGACCCTACCTCAGGATAAGAAGCAGTGTCTTGCCACAAGATATCGTGTTACACCAAGAGGCTATTAAATGTGTGACAGGGTAACAAACACCAAGTTGCTACAGGACAGCAGTGCCTTGCCACAAAATCCCCAGTGCGGTGGGATAAAAGTAGTAATGTACCATGGGATAACATGCAACTTCTTCTAAATGTTCCTATTCGCCCCCAGTGGAGCATAGGGCCGCAACATGCAACTTGCCACTGGCTAAAGAACACCCTGCGACAAACAGCACCGTGCTGCAGAACAGCAGTACCATTTGTGTAAAATAATAAGCAACATACTGAGATAGGATGATAGGTAACACAATGTAGCATCTTGCTACCGGATCAAAAGCAACGAGCGCGGCTTTATAAGCAAAGTTATGCGATGATTAGCGACCACCTGCAACAGGATAACAAGCAACATCGTGCTACAGGATAACAAGCAACAGTGCTGGGTAGGATATGTGCAGCACACTGCGACAGAATAATAAGGAACACCATGATTCAGGATAACAAGCAACACACTGCGACAGTAGTGCATCACCCTGAAATTAGATAATTACCACCCTGAAACAAGATAATAAGTGAGTCTTGTATGGATGCACACAATACTGAGGATTAACCAAACACCACAGAAAAATATATCGACAAAAAAAGAAATCCCAGGAACTGGTAGGCGTGTGCGATCCGAAATCGATGATCTCCCCCTGCCCGTGCGTGTCGTAGAGAAACATAACAAAGAAAAATAGATAGAGATAACTGTCCAGACATTGCACTGCTTCGATTTCCATACTTCTTGTATGTTGCTCGAGGTTAAAAAAAGGGAAAGTTTTAAAAAAAAATGTGCCAGAGAATGAGAAGATGGAAGTATCAGGAGTTATGGTTAGGAATGGCGATCTTTAAAAATACAGAACTGGGGATCCACTTTTATTTTATTTCAAACAGCATTTTAAAAAATATAAAATGATATTTCTTGGTTTATTTAAAGACTAAAAATACAGAATGGTATGCCCTCATTGCCTTCGCAAGGCAAACTTTAATAACATGCATTTCTCAGTCATTTGACAGAATTCCAGATAAATTTGGCTAGGATCGTTGTGGATATGCATAACACTCAACAACCATCCCCTCTCCCACAAAATTCGCGCGGTTTTGGTTCTTATACTCTGTTTGTAAGACAGTACGGCAACATCTAAGAAAGAATACTTCTTCAATCTAGTAACAGAATTTAACAAGATAAATAACAGACTGATAACAAAATCACTCATTGCCAACAAAAGAACTATCATTGTTAATACCAGTGGCATTTTAAGAAACGCTTGAATGCTCTGTTAACGACTTGCACCATGCTGTGTTGATGCATGTAAACATCTTCTGCCTTGAATACGCAGTGTAGTCAATGAAAACAAAAATATATATATATAGCCACTGACATAAAGTGGACAACGCAGACGATGTTAACAGATGTGAAAATATTCACACAACGTGCCAGCGATGTTCACTGGATATATCAGATATTCAGACACACTTAACAAATAAAGTCATCTAGCTGATTCCGACACCTCCTGAAGTTGGTTATCAATAAAAGGGAGCAAAAATATGGTGGATGACAACCAAAAGAAATCTGTACTATATTAAACCGAATGAATCGTAGAACTTTCTAAATATTTATAGTACTAATAACAATACCTAGAATCTCCAGTAAGATTTTATTGCCTTTAATCACCAGGGGCCGTAGTTGTGAAGTGAGAGCAAGTCTCGTCCCCAGGGTAAAATCAGGAACTGAAGAATAAGCGTCTGGTTTTTGTAGTTACAATGCGATTCCCAGACTCTGCGGTCACCACTTTATGTTGTTGTTGTTTTTTTTTGTTTTTTTTTTTTGTGTTTTGTTTTTTTAACGGAGTATCTTTGCTATCGCTTTATAACTACGGCTCCAGAGGTAAAACATAATCTTCGGAAACAAGACGCGTTTCCTATGAGTTCCTCATGTTGCTCCGGGGCAACAACTTGCCCTTGTTTCATAAGGACGGTACCAGTAGGTTACCCCCTACACAGAGTGTTTTTTTCCTTCTGTTCCTTTCCCTCTTCTATCATGATTTCTTAAAGTGTAACATTTGTATTTCATTTAACATGAGTGTGATATGTGTCTTCTGAATGAATCTCTATATATAGTGAGAGAGAATAAAACAATGATTCAACCAATCAATGCCATCCTGTTACGAATCACTGTGGGTTGCACAACATTTTCAGGGGATTTACGATTTATAGTCAATGGAGAGCAGATAAGCCTTCTCGTGTTCCTGATGTAATTAACTTCCAAGTGCTGCTTGGGGGCCACTAGTCACCTGTGATTGCCGCACAGCACCTGGCCTTCATCAGCAGCACGCCGCACCGCTAGCGCCACCACAGCGACTTCCTTTCCAGACCTGGGCACAGGTGCAGCGAGGCTGTCGTCTTGCGATCCCTAAACATACCCGCCACAGGCGCGAAGGGTGGGTGGGAGGGTAAAACAGGGTGGGATAGCAAGGGAAGGGGCACGATGGGCGCTGTGCTTACATTCGGCGCCGAATCTGTGCCTGACTTCTCCAAGTCACACCGCTGTGCGTCTAGAAAGTGGGCTTTACAGGTGTCTCATACACCTGTCCATACAATAAACACCTTACGTGAAGTCAGCGTGTTCAAAGTGTCCCCTGCACTCTTTTAACAAAATCGGCCCCTTGGAACCTTTGCAATTATTCTACGGTACAGTCCGCACCTGGTCCTGCGACCAGGTCACCTTAACCTGGCGTCGCCGAGTGCTGACGCACCTGCGAGGACACGTGCACTCGGAAACTGCGCGAGTTTTAAAAGCCGGTCTTAGGCCATTCGAACGACCGCCGCCGCCGCATCTCCACGCCAGAAGCCGCATCCACAGCGCTATCGCGGCTCCGGCGCGTCTTATCGGCCAACGAGACCCGCACTGCGCAGCCGTTAAAGTCAGGTAAGTGCTGCGTGCTGCAAATCATCGACCTTTTCAACTGCCCCCTCCTCAAGTACAAGTATGCTTAGAATAGCTTTAAAGCGTACCCCTCCTCCTACCGACCCGGTTCTTTCTGTCAAAATAAACTCTGGCACGTGCTGGCGAGATCTGTGCGGGTCTGGCATCAACGCCGAAATGATTCATTCCCCCTTCCCTCACCTCTTCTACGAAGCCGGATACTAGGCTAAAAACGTGTAAAAATGAGTGATTACGACTGTCACATTGCTTTTTCACTGACAACGCTTCTCTTTCCGGCCCCTCCCATGCGCACCCGTAGAAGCTCCCTCTCTCTCTCTGACATTTCTGTCCTGTGATTGCGGACTCGAGCAGCTGTAAGTGCTTCAACGATGTAAGTACAAGATCCATGCATACCCAGCGGAACATCGTCGAACATAAATAATCAATTCCGATTTGAAGCCGACAGATTTCCCACTGGAACCCCCATCCCTGTGTAAACATGCTGTTGGGCAACGCAGTCTATTTACTGTCGCTATTTACTGTTTACCGCCACAGTCATTACGCGGCTGGTTCCCATGATGCTCCGAGGTCGCCGCGGCACTGGCTCCATAATGGAACGGTCTGTGGACAAACTACTTAACTGAGCCCATTGATAATGCTAGCTCCATTGACGAGCAGCGACTGGAAAAAATCCATAACACGTGCGAAGACCCACACACAATATTTAATTTTTTAACACGACCGTTTGAACCTTTCCGCACACTGTAACATCTCCACATCAACTCGAGTCCACGAACATATTCCCACCGGCCATCGCAAAAACAGTGGCCGTAGTCGCTTGTACGGCGTGACGGTGACACCTGTTATGAGAACAAGACTTCGTACTGCGCATGCGCATGACACTGGTCTGCGTGGACATCGATGACATCACGACGACACGTGACTGCAAAGTTCATCATTCGGATCCGGTGTGTAGCACAGGATGCGAGTTCTTAAACGTGTGAATATATTCTCCACGTTGACATGAAGTTATATAAACACCGTACAAACGTAGTCACATTCGACGGTGAAGTCTCCGGCAAAGACCGTTATGGTGTGACGCATAACGACAAAGACCGTTTCTAATCGACATGGTGACAAGTTTACAGAAGCATCTCTCTGTCGGCAATTGCAGATTAAAGTGCGTGAGCGCTGACTTCATGATTACACACCTGCACCAAACAGCAAGGCTAACATTTTACACCCAGCGCTATCACCAGAAAATTGCACAGAAGGACATGCTTTGTTCTGTTCCATATGCAAGCAAACCAGAGATACACATCCCACAACAAACAGCAAGGCTGGAACTAGCATCCACCTTTACCAGCGGCAAATTGGACAGACCAGAATGCTTCACTCTGCCGCCTCCCTCGCGTGTAGAGCGATTTGGCGACAGTAAATGTACCTGCCTTTGATGCAAGCCAGGAGAAGCTAGGGCCCCATAAACTGCAATTTCATGTTGTCTTTCATCCCTGCAGCAAAGGACCCATAAAAGCGGAACTTGCGAGTAATATTACCATGGTTACAATTATGTCACTATATCACTCCTACTGTTACTAAGATACAGTAGACCACTACCACCGTCGATGTCACTAAGCTACTGTAGTTATGTCAATGCCACCATCACTACGTCATTGCCAGTGCCGGGAAATCCAGTTTTAAAATACTGGAAACTTTTATATACCACGCTGAAGCAGTAAAAGCGGGTCGCGAAACTGTGACTAGGAAAGAAGACTGTTTATTAGACTTGGAGAGAAGACTGTTTATGAGACACGACTGTAGTGTATGGCAGGCTTCAACTTCTCGAGCGTTGCACATATCGTCCGTAATCTCTCTTTTTATGTGTGCGTTCTCCTTCCCCCATCTTTCCCTAAACACCCTGGCATCCAGAATCTTCACGGCATTGCCAGCCTCCCTTCATATAACATGCACACTACCCCCCTTCTTTCCCTCGGCGCCAACGCTCCGTCAACTAGGATCGCGAAAGTAACAAAAACCGACCGACCTACCCGAGGTTTTCGCCAAAACTGAATGTAGCTGCTGATGCTCCAGAAATAAAAGACTATTTCGGGCCCGTGCTCTGAGTCAGGAGCTGCTGCTGCTGCTGCTTGCCTGTATACGTCACTGACATCTGTGTGTACAGTACGTCTCCTACAGACAACTAGTACGCCAACACTGCCAGTACTCCTCCAGTGTTGAGTCATCGCTTTTTGTTGACCATCGACTTCGTAGGATTCCCCTCTTCTTCTTATGTTTTCTTCCCTGCCATATCCGCCATCTACCCACCATCAAATCATTTAAAAGTGCACTAAAAACACATCTCCACGAGTATTATTCTTTACACCAATCAACATAGTTGTGATTAAAGTCATGTGACTAGTCCACGTGTTTGTCTTTCTCTGCAATTTTATGACACGTGATTATGCGCTATAGGAATCTCACGTTCATTACTATTACTATGATTTTTAGAGTTATTCCTTCTCCTTCTTCTCCAAGCTACTTGTTGCGGAATCTTAGCGTGAATCTTCCTCTCACTTTTTAACATTTCTTCCTTAGTGGCTCTACCTACTATTACGGTTCGTTTTGGCGTGATTCGTCCCTCCTTCCTATCAGTTTTATACTCAAGTACTCATTCCTTAATGCCCTCCACACACACCTGTTTCACATGAAGTTGCTAGGTTGCTATTAGGTGTGCAATGGTTTCCTGTCGGTGTTACGCGGACACTCGTCGTACAGGGCTCGGCGATCGGCGACGACGATGAAGCCGTGGCATGCAGGTCTGTTTGCGGGTTTTGCAGGCGACACATCGGGGGATGGAAGTCGGGTGAACAGACATTGCTTTAACCTGCCACCGCTAGGCTTCTATCGGGAGGCGAACAGAAAGACTTGTGATTGTTACAGAGGGTTAGCTAACAGGTTGGTGGTGCTGACGGAATGGGAACAAAACAACGGCTGCTTCATGGCTATTAAGCTGTGGAGGTCTGGATATGTAACTGGCCACCTGAAAGCTGATGGAGATTTTCTTCCACTACGCCTGATCGTCTTTTGTTGCCAGCAGTTAAAAGATCCTCAACGTCGTCGGTTTTCTTTTAATTGGATATTTCTACACAATACCCATCTCCTCCTCTATGGCGAAAGAAGCGAAGGCTGATGGAACTTGGCAATGGCTTGCGGGTGAAGCTGGAGTGCGATGCCCTCTCCGTCTGAGCTTCATCTTTGTGTGTGACCTGCTGGAGCTGTTCGCGGATGATTAATCAACTCGAGAACTGCTTCTGTAGTTCACGTCCCGGGGTCGCTTAGCTGCTAAGCTGTCTCAGTCAGCTTAACTACTAATATTCTATAAACATTTAGCAGCTGGCTAGAGCTAGTGTCGTTGTGCACCCGACCCCTAGTAGTCTAGACCAGTTGAAGGTGGATGGGGTACAACGTTCAGAAAAAGAAGAAACTGGATAATCTGACAGGATATGATGGGGGATTGCGTACTCGAAGCTTTACTCCTATCTCGGCCACTGTTTGTTTTCTGTTTATTCCTGCGCACAAACTGGCACTTCTTGGTGTTCAGACAAGAACCCAGAAACAACTATATGACGAGAGCACATAAAGGTGGGAAATGGCGGATGTTATTACTAGTGGTAGCGACTAGGTTTTTTTTCTCTCTCTCTGTTTTGCATTTAGCTCACTGATTTTACCCGCAAAAAAAGTTAACGACGGTCTTTCTCAAGATACAGAAACGGATGGATACAACCTGCTTCAATGAAACGCCCAGAAAGTAATATCTCCCAAAGGGCCTCACACTTCTGAGTAGTGGGAGTTATTCACAACTAACGTAGACTGACTCACCAAAATAATGCTACATCAATGTTTATTTCAAACTACGCAGAATTTGAATAAAGCAGTGGCTTATTATTGCATTTTAATGAAAAATAATAAAAACGTGTGATTTATATTGCACATAATTACGCTCACAAATGAGCACACTCTATACGCTTAGGAGACACGAATAGATTCCGATGGACGGAAGGAGAAACAAGTATGCAGACAAATAATAAAAGACAAATATTGAATGCCCAAAAAGGAATCAGGGAACAAACAATAAGGTTGAACAGTGTCATAAGTATGGAGAGAAAGACGAGCAGGCGGACTAGTCAATTGACCATAATCACAACTATTGACAACTATGTTCATCGGTGTAACGAGTAATGTTCATGGAACAAATGTATTTTTTACTTTTAATTTTAAAAGGGGGTTGAGGAAGAGTGGGGACGACGGAAGGCCTTTAGATGGACTTGACCATCCGCTCTGGGTTTCCAAACACTCCAATCACGGAGAGTTGAACTCTCTCTTGAAAGTTCTTGTCAATGTTCCCTCACGGTACTCGCGTGTCTGTTATGGGACTCGTGCCAGTGTTTACCAACAACTAACACCAGAGGTGGGGTGGGGGGAGGCGCATGCGAAGAAAAGAGATCTGGCGTACAAACAGATACATGAAAGTGACATCTTGAGACAGAACAGATCTTACCGACCCCCTCCCCAAACTCACTTTGCCTCCCCATCGTCAAAACCTTGCAGCGGGCCCCAGCTGCTGTAAATTGAAAATAAGCATCTCATCGTGATCATAGCCCAGCAGTGCAAGTCACCCAACGATAGGCTGCTGCCGTTGGACCACCGGCAGAGTACCTGCACAGCGCATGCATCTCACCGACTTGCCGGGAGGGACGTAGTGTCAGGTGACTTACTACTTTAGGCAGGTACGACAAAGCCCTACCAGTTAAATCCCCACCCCCCACGACCACCATCACCAGCACTCCCCTCCATCCCCGGATCCCGCGGCTCGCCCCTATCTTCTCTCTTCCACAAACACATGCGTGCGCGCATATTATGTGTGAAACACCTGGAGCGGCTTCTGGGCCTGAGCCCGGGTGCATCACACAACCTGGCTGGCGCTGTACAGCATGTGTGAATCAACACCATGCAGCCGCCACTTTTGCTACAATTTACAATAGACGGGCTAAGTATCTGCAGAGTATGGGGCGCGGGGGAGGGGCTTTTGGTACCCAGACAAATACAAGTGAACCTTTCACCAAGCTTGTCAACTTTTTTGTATAACCGTTATATAGAAACTTTGCCAAACTATCTCAACCGTTCATCAAACATTCGTCGAGATCTGCCCAGTTAAGAAGGGTCTTTAGGCAGGGATAAACTTTTTAGCCTGCCTAGAAACAGAAGTAGACATGTGATTCAATAGACCTTAAACAGTTTGCTTGACTTACAGTGCTGCCCTCCCTTATATAAACAAATAATAAACTAGTGTATAAAAAAACAGAGTTTATATGTGTGTGCATGTATAAAACAAATTACCTATGCATATAAAGCAGAATTTTCATCTGTCAGGACAAGCACATAGAATGAAATACAATAAAATTTTAATCAGTGAGGATGAGATGTAAATAAAATGTAACCTGCAGTGAGTGCACAGTGTGATGCTGCCCAATACACAAATCTTTTTTTTTTTTTAAGAGAATGAATATAAAATACTGAATTAACAGTAAGGTGTCGCCCAATATTTAAACCCTTTTTTTGGAGACTGAAAATATATATATGTTTAGTTAGTTTAGTCCTTGTTACTCATCGAGGAGCATAGAGCTGCAATATATATTTATATAAACTAATATATATATTTTTGAACTAACAATTAGGTGAAAATGAAAGGGGGCATGGGAAAAGGACGCCGCAATATATATATATATCGAAACTAATATATATATTTGAACTAACACTAAAGTGCCAATCAAAGGGGGCATGGGAGGAGGACGCCGCAATATATATATATCGAAACTAATATATATATTTGAACTAACACTAAAGTGCCAATCAAAGGGGGCATGGGAGGAGGATGATGATGACAAAGAACACAATGTGATGGTTCTATAAGATCAGTTGGAGCGAGACACTATGTGTGATACATTCAAGATGATTAAACATAAACACTATGATAATGCTCACAAGCCTCCACTTAGTTTTAGCATGTGAATAATGTCAGAGGAACGCAATGAAAAGAAAAGGTTTCAATACTTACCGTTTGTAGACAAACAATGACCCACTGATGGATGTTTTCTCCTAAATAAAAAGGAAAAAAAAAATTATAAGCACATGCACAGGATACTGGAGCTGAATGCATGATTCACATTGACCCAGCACTATCAGCATGTACTTGTTGGCTTAGATGAATTATGTCCTTTTGATAACTTTTTTTCCTCGCCAGTATGTTTTTGTACTATGATGATGGTATTTGTTACATATGTAACCATCCCTAATCAAAAGGGAAAAAAGGACTCACACAGGTGCCCTTAAAACCTGAAAAATTATTAACTTCGTTTGCATCAGAATGTGATGCTCATACCTTAGGCATCACTAAACCAATGTCTTTAACTGTTATGCTTAAGCATTAAAAGCTGATTTTTGCTCTACTTTAAAAAAATGTAAATTTAGTATGCTAAATAAAAATCATTTAACTAGGTGTGTTCTACTGAGATGTAAAATGGGACTAATTTTGACTATGGTAATAGTATTATTACTACATTCAATCAGTTGTTTCTGAGTTATGTGTGTGTGTGCGCCAGAGCGCAAAGACATGGTTAGAGCTGGGAAGAAACAGGAGAAAGGTTAAGAAATGAAAGGCATAATGCAGGGGAAGCAACAGCTGTATTTTTGATCTTCAAGGGGGAAAATGTGCATTATCTACCCTTGTGCCACACAGTTGGGATAGGGTATTGCTAATCAGAACAGAAAATAATAACAGACGTGCTATGGTTTTTACCTAACACTGCTTAAAACTTGCAAGTCTGGCTCCCATTTAAATCGGTGTTTTTGTCACTGCATCCTGCTATCAAAACACTTAAGCACCTGGTGTAAAAATTCACACTAACTCTATGAACTAAGGGAAAAAAAATACTAAACTTCATTCAACTGCTTTCTGTTATATATCTCATCCAATTTACTTTTTTTAAAAATTATAACCAAAACCAAAAACAAAAAAAATCCCTTCAAACGTAAAGAGTCAGTTAATCGCTGAATGGCATTAAGACAATCTGAGACACAAAAATACAAGGAACACATTTTCACAACTTATGTTTTGGTCTATGCAATTTGCATTCAGATATGTAACTAATAATCTTGAAACATAATATATGATTTCTTTCCTCATTAGCGGGGATATCAGTATTTGGCTTGTAGTCCGTGCTGACATGTACGGTCTATGCATTCCACCCAAGTTTTGAGTGGGACGTGCATGTAGGCTATAGTGTCCATACTGTAGTATTATTATTTTATTTTCCAGTTGTTATGTATACTTTGTTTTAAAATTCAGTTGTCTTTGTGTTATTTCTGCTGTTCATCTTTATCTCCTTTTGTTTTCTTTATTTTATGGAGAATACATTCAATTGTCGGCCCTAACCCTGACAGTATGTTCAGTTCCAAACCGTTTCACTTCAGCTTTCTAACCGCCAACACCAAGTACTCGGCTGAGAAAGACCTTTTATTGCTCGGCTTATTGCCTGTGATCTCCACCCTGCCTCGAGGCCAGGGTAGCAATTAGGGAAAACTGACCGCTGGTACAGCACCGGGTACTCCTACCTTCCTTCGCATGGGCGAAACCATTTAAAAAATACGCCCACTTCGACTTCAGCCTTTAAATAAGCTGAAAGGCAAAACCCTGCATTTTCAAATTTTCATTGTGGATATGCTGCAGTTTAGCTCAGAAATATATTTAAATGCTCATCTTGAGCGTTAGGGTTTTAGGGTTAGAGTAACCTGCATGTTGGCTTCTTTCTATGACCCTTTACTCTCTTCGTACACAGTATGGATTGATCTAATGTATAAGTTACAGTTATTTATTTATTTTTTGACTCTTCTCAGACATACATCATTTTACTTCACAGCAACAATGTTTAATGGACAGTGAATGAGTTTTAGAGATGTGAGACTTCTATTTCCGACAAAAAGTTTTTCAAAGATTGTTGGGGTTTTCTCCCGATTGATTTACAATCTGTATTGACCTCTTTGGCACACAGTGTTTTCCATTGCCATCACTGACTGGGACTGAAATTAAGCAACTTCTAGAAGATACTGTTGATGTCTCAAGTGCAGTTAACTTATCCATCAGCCAATATACTCTATACAAATAAACAATATATAATGTATTATTCCTTAAACTGAATTCAATTATTTTGTTATGACCACATAAAGTATAAGAAAATATAAGAAAACAAAATGAAAACCGAGTCTTAATCTCAATTAGTTGAGATATTGCTGCTTGAAGCTTGTGATTTGCATCACAGCTGTAACTGTTTTATTGTGGACCATGTTTGAAGCTCTCGTATACAGCAGCTTAAAACGTTAAAAGCTTCCAAGAGCTTTTGTATAAGAAATTACCAACACTGACTTTCTACTGAAGTGAGTAAAAAATTAATTTGCAAAAAAAATAACGAAAAAGCATCAAAATCAGGAAAAAATACAATATTGTTCATTATTTTGCATGCAATCATTTTTTCAAGTACTACATTTCAAGGATTATGTTACTAAATACACCAAAAAGATATTTACTTCAAAGTAAACATTTTAATTCTTCTTCTAATATTTTGTTAATTAAAATGAAAACTACACTGATGTCGAAAAACACAAACCATAAAAACTTGCAAAATGTTTTTGCTTCAAATAAGGCTTTTTTAAAAAATTATTAATCACTATCTGCATCAGGCTGAGTACTTGACTTCAAAATCGCTCTTTCTTTTACTCTATAAAACGAACTTAGAAACGAAATTATAAGATGCGAATAATTATGCTGGTTTGATTCTCTCCCTTACACTTCCAGAAGACAAAAACTTTGGCATCCCTCACATACAACTGCATTTTGTTTTCAATGTTAGTGCATATTGTTCATCCTTTCAAATGCCATCAGCAGTAAACTAAGCCCCTTTTATTTCTTAACAGGCGACTAACTAGGGTATTTATTTATCCGAGGCAAAAACAATCAGTCTGTGAATGAAAATGAAACTGTCGAAGCAGAATGGTACCATATGAATATAAAACACTTTTGCAGTTTATCAAACCTAATTATAAAATCGCAAATAATTATTTGTAAATCAAAGGTTCTCACCCACTCATCCTTGTAAATGTAGAGAGCGACTTGTTTTGCCGTGCCAAGTATTTCTGTAATGTACGGATCTCTTTGCTGCAAAGTAGCCAAGTTGATGCGGTTTTGATCCGCCATTTTGTTGAGTCTATCAGGGTCGCAGTAAATATTTGTGCAGCAGACAGCAGATGGTAAACAATTTTTTAAAATAAAAGTATAAATCAAATCATTCAATCAAAACCACTCTTCTTTCAAATTTGTATAAAGTCCTTTCAATTTTCTTTTTTAAAACTTCTATTTTTTCGAAAAATAAGGTATAACATTTCGAGCGGCTTTCGGCTTCAGTTAAATCTATTTTTTAAAAATGTTAACGTAAGAAAGAAAAGTTGCCAAACGTTATATAAAAAAAAATCTTCATTGACAGATTCTTTTATCTAATTAGGTATTTTGAGAAGTTTTCTTTATTTATAGGAGCACTACAAAAATCATAAATTGTAAGACTTGTTAGTCAAAGAATGGCTCGGCACCGAAGGCCCCGGATGGAAGTGCAATTTTGTGGGTTTATCAGAAAAATGGACGAAAACGAGAGATAGGAGTAAAACATTTTCAGGAACATCCCCATTTGCTTGTTCCTAAACATGGCCTCATCGCCGACAGGTTTGTGACATAATTTTCTTTCGTTTTATTTATGTTTGTACTTTGTGTTTTGGACTTGGATGCACTTGGGTGTTGATGGTGATTCTGCATCTCTGCAACCACAGCAGACATCTCTGAAATATGGCAGCTTCATTCAGTCATTAGTTGACGTGCACAAAAATCAGTTTTTAAATCTCTTAACACGTTTCAAGCCGTGTATTTAGAAATGGAGTTTTATTATTTAATTGCTTTTAATGGATTGTCGCATACTTTGGAACACAAAGACACAAGATGCCACAAGCAGGTTACTGAGGAGTGAACGAATGAATGAAAGAAGAAAATGCGACTGCTCCAGTCAGACGTCTGACTCGGAGTGTACAAAGCACCTAGACGATTTACATGACAAACTTAATGGTACACAATCATTAAATTTGTGTTAGAAGCAAGATAACATGTTTAAAGTGACATCGTGTTTGATTTATTTTACTACTGATTAGTACGTAGACGTGTATATACAACAGCAATGTATTAAGAGCCCCTGCTTGTGAGCAGCAAATTGTTTTGTTGCAAAATCTTTCTGTTCCAGCGGTCTGTCATGGACCTATCTTTAGGTCTGCTTTAAAACATGGTTGTGTACACAGAAGCTTCTGTGATATTAACTTGTTTACTGTGGGTAACTTGTTTAACTTGTTTAATGCAGGTTTTCTATGAAACTGTAACTTTTTACTAAAATGTTTATTTTTATACAAGTTTTCGGGTGAGAGGCCTATCTCTAAATATTATGGTTGTCCTTTCATTCTGGCAGGTGGTTCTTTGGCTTGATAATTGTTGTGAGATGAGAACACGGTGTGTCAATCTTAATTGAATCTTAGCGTTGGGTCTGCAAACATTGTTGCCATGATTCTTATTTGTAATTTAAGTTTATTCCTTGTTACTCCTTGAGGAGCATATGGCCACAACAGCACCTTGTCAGCGGACTCGGTTTTGGGCAGCCCTTCACCCTCCCCTAGTTTGGGTCCATGTCGTTCCGACATCTTTTGTTTGCCTTGCTCTCTACTGTTCTTTTCCAAGTCTGCTTTAGTCCCCCAGCTCTCCTCTTATTGGTAGTATACAATTGTGTAAATCTTTCCTTTTCATGCTCAAGCTACAAAGATTGTCTTGAATTTTCATATGTGGTATGGCAGGGGGAAAAAAATCTTCTTTACTGTATCTCAAGATCTCATTGCTATGACCGTTATTCAGTTTGTTGATATTCTTTAAGAAGCTTGATTTCACAAGTGTTCCTGGCAAGCAGATCCATAAAGGAATGACACTAAAAAATATAATAAGAGAGAAAAAGTATTATAGATTTTTGTGCAAGCAGCAACAAAATGTCATAAAATCTTGGAGAGACTTTTAGACAATCACCATTTGCAACAGTTTATAAATATAATAACATGTTTCCAATTAAAAGATAGAGTTAAAAGAGATTGTGGTTATAATAATATTACTAATCATTCTTACCAGTTACCATTCACAACACATAATCATGGACTTTGTCACTTTCTCAAAAGTCACAAAATGAAATTTGAAATACCATTGGGGAAAGCGAGGTCAGTTGTTATAATATATACATTACATACTGACAATTTTAAGAGTACAAAAATCTATTGATTATAGAAGTACATCACCAATACACCAACAGTCACTAGTAATAGAATTTTTCCTTCACTTTTTTCATCTCCTGCCATATGTGTTTTGTATGAGTTTGGAGATAAACACTTTTAGAGATGTGGTCGATGTGAATCCTGTGGGCTAAACATGTGAGCATTTATAATGAAAAGTAATATGTGATGTATTCACCAACACTGTTTGATGCATTGTCATACATGAAAATAGCTTGTACAGTGGTAAATAAGATAAAAGACGTATGTGTGTGTGTCCATGCATGAACATGTATACACTCTTGTATGCTTCTGCATTTATATGTTTATGTGTGTTTGAGCTTTCAGGCTGTATATTTCCTTTTTATTTAACCATTAAAATGCTTGCAGGTGCTATTCCTGAGCAAACTATGATGTACTAATATGTACACACCCTAATTACCAGAAATTGATTTTTTTAATAATCATTTAATTTTTTTTATGAAGTATATGTAATGATTTTTGTTACAGGGGCCCACAATGAACGACCAGCTCCCAGGCAAGGAGATACTGGGGGCAGCACTGACAGCCCACAAAGGCCTCTCAGAGAGGGGCCAGGAACAGGGGCAGAGCCCCCACCTAATCAGCAGTCACCAACAAAAATTCATACAACTGGGCAGGGGTACACACAGATACCACTGCGCACCACCGAATCTGGACGTGCCCTCAGCGCAGGGTGGAATACTGCATTAGCAGCGGCCACTGGGGCAACTGCTATGCAAAGAAAGAGAGCCAACATGAGGAAGCCACAAAATCAAAACGTTCGCCCAGTGCGGGCACTTTTTTGTTTGACTCTAAGGAACCCTCTCCGCAAACTCTGCATCAGAGTAGCAGAATGGAAATATCCTTTTATTGGTGCCTTTTGGGGTATTGAAATTGCTTTGTAATGATAGAATAAAGTGTATTTGTGGATAGACTAATGGGTCAACAAAATTTGCATCTGCTTGTTTTTACAACTCATTTGTTTTCAGATCATTTGAACTTGCTGTATAAACCAAAGAATATTGGTGATTGAAAAAAAGCTCAACTATACTATATTTTCCCATTCTCTTTCATTACCTACATTTTACTTCTTGTCCAGGAGGATTCCCATTATAAAGAAAAGAAAAAAACTTTCTTTGAATTTCCTGTAAGGTTTATTTCAGTTGATTTTAGTCTTAATTCTGTCTGTACATCAGCATGATCAAGTCATGTTTGTTTTACCTCTGAGTGCTTTGTCAAATTTTATTCTTTGATAGAGCTAAGATGGTAATCAAGATTTTGCACATATGTTACATTGATCATACAATTGAAACATTGAGACATTAGAGGGAAAATGAACAATTGTATAATTTTTTTACAGCAAAAATATCAAATTTCGCATAGGAAAATCTCTCTTGGGCTGTTTTAGGATTTACTGTGGAACACAGTCTACCATAATTTTTAAACTTTGGAATTGTCTCCTATACTGTTTTGGTCAATATGCATCAGCCTTGATGCTGCCGTGTTTCTGTGACAAACCATTTAGTTTTCAAGTTTTGTGCAAATGATCTTAGCATTTTCTAGATAAAGAATTTATTTGGCCCTTCGACCAGACACAAGAAAGCAGAGAAGAAACAATTATCACAGTTGATTTTGTCCCAATCAACTTCTATCATTGCTTTGCATTACCAAATATTATGAGCAACAATATTTATAACAATAAAGTTGTAAATTTTCTGAACATGTGTATGCATGCATAAATTGCTGTATATGTGCTTTCACATGTTTTAGACCAGTTCTTCTCCACCTTAGTTGCCTCCAGCTATTTTCTGTCAGGACTGTAAAGATGATTGCATATTTCAGTCACATATATATTTATGGACAAATACATTAACATGTGCAGATGCATATTGCATGTGTTTGCAATTAAATAAGTTTGCATGTACACACATATGTAATACAGGGATGTATACCAGAAAATGACCATTTAAAAATCTTTATATAACTTTCTTTGCTTTCATCCTGTCTCTGTTAATTTGTTATTTAAAAAGAGGATGCAATTATTGCATTGAAAGGAAGAAATGAAGAGTAGAGGTTGGCAACAGTTATTCTGCTGCTGGAGACTTGAAGGTGTGAGGATAACTGAATGCAAGGAGACATTGTATGAGTGAGCAGAGACGGTGCTGGTGGGATGTAGGGCCTTGGGCAAATAGAATTCTGGGGCCTTTGGAAGCCAGTAAAACATACACACTTTATAGCACAGGGCCCCCATCAGGCGCGGGAGCCTTGGGCAGGTGCCCCTGCTCGTCCCCCTCCCCTACACCTTTACTAGCATCAGCTCTGGAGCGAGCCTGTATGTTTGAATTCACGTGTGTTAAAGCATAAGTGTTCCACAAATTTCTTTTGTTCTGGATGACAAATCTTTAGTATCATTAGTTAAGAAGTATCACAACTATTCGTTTTTATTTTAAGTTTGTATGCCTTCACTGTTGACTGCTATCTTTTTGAGCACATTCTAGTTTTTTTTTCTTTAACTTAGCTCACAGCATTTGAGTTTTTAATATTGATCACCATTTTTGCCAACTGTGTGGCATTGGCCATCTATACACCATATCCACAATCAGATTCCAATGATGTCAACTCCGCATTGGTAAGTTCCTTGTCTTTATTTTTTTATGCATAAAAAAGGGAATGAAAGAGTGGGTGGGCAAGTATAAGCAAGTGATTAGGACAAACATTATTTTTGAATGCTAGCTTTAGCCAACCATAACTAATGTAGATAATCATAGGTAATTTAATTTGAAGTTGCTGACCTCATTCATCATCTCTACTGAAGCTGAAGGTTCAGTGAACGAGAGAACAATTATGGGGACTTTTTTATTGGTTGAGATCTCTCTGCTTCTTGGTGCTAAATAGTTAATGGCTTCTGAAATGTCTTATTTGTCATCATTCTCTTTATATCAGCTTATTTGTACATGAGGCTGCAGTATATCATGATGAACACATGAATCAGATGCATAATGATAGTACAATCACTACTTTTTGTGTCATGTTATTTCAGTATTCTGAAGATAAAATATCTTAAATATGTGTAATGCTAGACCTTAAGTACAATGTGAGCTAGACAAAACAGCCGTGAGAGGAAGGGATTGCCACTGGACCACTTTTTTTTACCTTAACTTTCCTGTTAAATGAAGGAATGTTGAAGTGCTTCTGCAACAGTTGCTTACTGCTTAGAATTACAGTGGGGGTGGGGGCCATTTCCAGAATTCTTCAGGTCAGCTTACATGCAGGGTGGGGGGGGGAGGTAGGGTGACAGCTGCACCAGAATCTCATTGATTTTGTCAGCCCCAGTATCAAGCAGTTGTCAAGCATGAATGATGATTGCATCCACTCTATGTTCATCATCACTTTGAACCATTTTGTTTCTTCTATGTGTGTGTGGGCATGCATTCATGCATGTGTACATGTATGTGTGTATGGTATGTTAGTAACTTATAAGGTATAATTAACAACTGCAGAACATAAATATTTAGTGCTGTTGTGAACCAGATTTTCAACAGGTGTAAACAGACATTCTTGGTTGCTTAGTTTATGATTTCCATCACGTGAGAGCAGCTGACAAATATTTTGATAAAATCTTGTGCTAATCCAATAGACCATTTAAGGAAAGAATGTTCTTTTCAGTCACTAAACGTTTGGTTACATATATCAAGAGTGCAATAGGGAACTGGTAGTAGTATGAGTAGAACCAGCAGAGTAATGAGGAGATATGCCATTAAAGTAGCCATGGCTTAAATGTCAGCTTGTTCTTATGAATTGTGCATATTTTGATAACTCTTTTGTAACTGCGCACTGATAGAAAAAATTTTTTTTTAAACAAAAGACTGGGGAAGCTTTTTCCCCACCTGCCTGGAGTAATGTTGTCATTACAGCAGCCTTTTTCTTCTGACCATTTTAAACTGGTTGTAATGTAGTCTTTTTGTCCAGTAGCGTGTGTAAGGTATTTTTACAGTTTTGGTAAAGAGAAAGAAAAACCCTTCTTACCTTCAACTTTGTTCACATTCTATTATTGTCACTTAGACCCTAAGAATCTTTAGTTAGTGCATTTTGACCTTTCACTGCTATGGCAAATTTTTACTTAAATGTCTGCTGCTGGTAGGACTGATCACCACTCTTTGATTTGAGTGTAGAATATTATCTTCATGTTTGGTGGCTTTAGTTGCTCAGTTCAGATTAAAAATCAGATTAAGTTTGTTAAGGCATCAGTGAAAGGATGTAGTTATTATGTGGTACATTTAAGACACTTGTTTTGCTTCTAGAATAGCTCAAGTACTCAGCGAAAATCTCCACTTTTTATTTAAGATGGTTAGGTACATGACTTTATCGCTCAGCTTCATCTTCTATATTCCTTATCTTAAGTTGTTCGCATGGTCATTTTGTGTACGTCAGGCTAGTGTATGTGTCCTTTCATTCCCCCAGTCAGTGTGTGTGCGTGAGAGAGAGACTGGTTAGGGGAGAGAGAGAGAGCAAGTTTAGGCAAGTAGGGATTTAATTTGAGTTTAATGCATCTTATTTTTCTTATTAAAACTGAATCAACAGTGTACTACAATTTCAAAGTTTTGGAGAAAATATTTTTTTTAAAAAGATGTGGCTTTAATCTTGTCTTGTGCATGATAAAGCTGAAACAATAGCTGCTTCTGTATAACAGTCCTCCCTGCTTTTGTCTTCTATTTTATTAGTCTTTAATCAGATTGAAGAGAGTTTTGAAGATGGTATAAATGTCTGTTTAATTTTTTGTCCTTTTTTTTCCAGGAAAGGATAGAATATGTTTTTGTTGTGATATTTACAATGGAGGCAATTCTGAAGATCATTGCATATGGCTTTGTGCTGCATTCTGGTGCTTATCTCCGAAATGGATGGAATGTGTTAGATTTCGTCATAGTTGTTATTGGGTGAGTATCAGGCATTTGTGAATTAAGCGCAGTTTGTGTGTGTGTGAGAGAGAGAATGGGTGAGGGGTGCAGTGTGTGTGATTATGTATATCAGGGCTTCTGTTTACGCAAAAAATTGCGTACAGTACGCATTAAAAGTTCGGAGGACCCTTTCAATTTTCGTCAATGGGGTCCCCTTCAAATTTGGGCAAAGAACAGGGACCCCTTAAAAATCTGAAGAAGGGGTCCCTGGGACCCCAAAGAATTTAGCCTTAGCAGAAGCCCTGTATATGCATGCATACATTAGTTAAAACACATTCACAATACAGGTACAGGGTCATATTACCATCTCCTAAAAGAGAATTGGCAGACATGATACTTCACAGATACTTATTGTGAATGAAGTTAAGATGATGCATCAAATATACTGTTCTTTTTGCCTTTTCTCTGTCTCCCCAATGATATCTTGCTCATTCCTATTAACACACACACATTCATGCACATATAAATGCTTGAAATTTGATAGAGGATTGCTGACAATGGTTTCAATTGTGTTCCCCTTAAATCTTAATGTATTTGGCTTCACCATGAGCGTGCTTTCTGAAAGATGCAGAGTATCAGTTCTGCTCTCTTATGTACTGCTACATGTTCATTGCGCTCTATATCTTCAGATCTTGTCTGATAAGCTTATAGTCTTGTGTGATTTGGTTTACAGTATCAATGATCTGAGCACACTAGGACTGTAAGTTAAGCAGTTCTTCAGTACCATACTATTACCTAGATTTTAGCATCTTTAATTGATGCTCTTTGAATTTTAATTCACTTATCCAAATTAATACTTTTAAATTTGATTCAGTCCAGTGTCACTCTATAAACCCAGGCCATGTGCACAATACGTTTTTTTTAATAAATTATAAGAGCAGTTATAGGCAGTGCACTGTTAATGCAGAACGTTTGATTGATGCATCCTACATGCTAGAGCATTGGTTTTTAAAGGATCTCCTTGGGCATGTGTTAGGCAGCTTGAACACCAGTGGCAGGGAAGAAGAACTGTTGTGAATAGTCTCTGGCATCCAGCCATACATGCAGGGATTGGCATGCTAGTAGAATGGCATTTCCACTTCCACTTCCGCCTACACCTTTCCGGCACATTGCTTGCCAACCCTCCATCCCCAACCCCACCCACCCAATCCATGCATGCACACACATTATTAGTTTTAGGAAAAATTATTAGTTTGTTACCTTGTATATGTTTCTAGGGTAACCTTCTTCAGTTGACAGCAGTGACCTTTAAGATAATGCTGACAATTGTGAAGCACAAACCTTTCTGAATGTTTTATTCTCATCCATTCATTGGCAGATACCATGCATAGCAAAATGTTTGCCAAACATATATTTTGATAAAGTAGTTTATTGCATAACAAGCCAGTTGCAGATTATTATGTAGGCATGGTCTTAAATACAGTTACAGTGGTGCTGTAAAAAGATAGTGGTAAACAGCTTGACGTTTACAGGATTTGTGCTGTTTACAGTCAGGATGTTCTGCTTGGTGCTTCAGTAACAGCTGTGTGGCACATTATCTGAGATCAGTATGATGAAATGTCTGCATGATTGGTGAATCCCCAGGCCATCAGATGACAAAGATCTGACATATGGTTTATTAGGCATCATTTTCCCTTGAGAGACTTAGTAATTGATGTATTTAGTTTCCTATTACACTATGGATTTATGGTGAGTGGGTGGGGGTTTGGTTTTTTTTTTGTTTTTTGTTTTTTTTTTGCTCTTTTGCTATGTCAGATGCTGTGGAGTGTTCATTCTTTCTTAAAATCTAGCATATCTGACATTAAAAAAACATGGGAAAGCATAATCCAATTTCTTTAACCCATGAGGTGCAAGAATTTTTTAAAAACTAAATCATAAATGGTGGCATAGATATTCTTTAAGCATAGCTGGGACTCGTTGGCCAATGTATTTTGTGGCAGGCACTTTGGAAAACTTAGTGGTAAGGGGAAGACTACTTAAGGTGTGATGTACAATGCAAGTTGGTGGCTTTCTCGGTGGTAGGACGTGCTTGGGGCATGAAGGAAATGAGCAGTGCGTGCAACTGTCTTTAGGTTTCACCCTCAGAAATTCATTTTTGTGCTGCATTTGCCGCCGCAGAATGGCAGGTGGATGAGCGAATAGTGCGTTTATAATCCTGTCTGCCAAGTCTTGTAGCTTTTCTGTCCTGGCCTTGCTGGTACTCGGCTGCCTGCTTGGCAATCATGCGAGGTACTTGTAAGCGCAGATCAACACGCAGACAGAGACGGATGGTGGCGCCACAGGAGACGCTTTGTCATTACAATGGGACAGTATTGGTCAGTCCATGTCCGGCGTTTATGCTGGGGGCTGTCGGCCAAGCGGCAGGGTGCGGCGAGTATGGCAGATCCAGCAGTTGCTCCCTGAAAAGCGCAAACTGCGCAGAAAACAGTAGGGTGAGTCACTGATGGCTTGCAGAAGGCAAGCTGGTGCAGATTACAAGGAAGACAACGTTGGCGTAAGCCCTCTACCTCTCCGTCTCTCCCCCTCCAACCCAACACACAGCCCCTTCTTTGATCCTCACATCTAAGGCAGTGGAAACGCCAGTGGGATAGGTTTTGCAATATGCCTGGGCACGAATTGAACACCAGGTGGTGGGCTGGTAGTATATATACCCCTCCCCCAACCTACTTCCCATTCGCGCGCTCTTTACTAATAAAACAGATTGCATTTGGGGCTTTACATCAATACCGCTTGTTTCTTGTTGTGTTGGGGGTATTTTTTTTTTTTTGGGGGGGGGGACGCCACCTCCCACCCTTTCGCCTCATTATTATTAGTAGTAGATAAGATAATCTACTTTTTTCTTCCATCAAAGCCAAATTTTCAATGGTCTTGGCGGCCTCAAAGGCATATAGGCTGCTTCTGCTAGTTTTTGATTTATTTAAATCTGACCCTAGAGATCCTCTTAGCTAAGCAACATAAAGGCAGGAAGGACGGAAAGCAGAAGAAAGCTATTTTCACTGAGTGGAGTGACTGCAAACAGAAAGGGCCGATAAAGCTTTGCGTTGAAAATGCGCAGACTTGAGAAGCACTTCAATCTGTGGTTTAGCTGTGTAGTCGGAACGTTTGCCTGCTCCCTTGTCCGACCCAAAAGCAGAATAATGTACACACATAAAGGACAATTATGTGCACACTTATATATTTATATGAATGCTGTCTGTCAAGAGTAGAAGTCTCGGAAAACGAGTGGCCAGCATGGACAAGATGTCAGAAACGTCGTGAACGCTGTGCAGCCCACAGCCCACTATGGTTGGTGTGATATTGGCTTTACACAAACATGGCACAAAGAGGATAAAACAACGCTGTCCTATAGCTTTCCTCTTCTGTCTTTAACAATTCTGACGTGTAGCATGTCCCCCAAGATGAGACTTTAATAATACGCAAGGCATGTCACCAAAAGTTGTAAAGGCAGAACGAAATCTTGCGAATTCCGGCCTCTCTGAAGCGCCTTTGCCCAGTCTTAGCATCTGGATTTTGGAGGGAACACTCTTAGGTTGGTGGTGAATGCAGTCGAGTTCGGAGCAAAAGGGCACCGGAAGAACTCCCGTTGCTCACCCATCAGCGGCGAATACCCGAGCCATTGGACGAGCGACGTAAGGAAAGGGTAGGACTCCGCTTTCCGCACGTGCTCTTGACGCGCTGTACCACATACAGTTTATTGTCTGTGCAGCCACTGGACTGTAGAATCTTTACCTCAGCAGCTTGACAGTACAGGTAGTCCTCGACTTACGACGGGGATCCGTTCTTAACGCGGCGTCGTAAACCGAATTTCGACGTAAGTCGGATCCTACGTTCATACAGTACTGTACCATAATAGCAGTACAGTACTGCAAACACTTAGCCTATCCAAACACCTATCCTAACACAGTACCCTACATAATTATCAATCAACATAAGTACAGTAAAATATTGTAGTACACTACGCTTTGTTATCAGTCACTTTCATAGGAGCAGATGCTGTCACGTGTTCAAGTATGCGATCTTTATCCTTGATAATCGTAGCGACAGTCGAACGACTAAGTCCTAATGACCTGCCAATTTCTGTTGCTGTTTCCCCTTCTCAGATTGCCTTATTTTATCCACTTTCACCTCCATGGTGATGGCCTTCCTTTTCTTTGATGCACTGACCTCGTAAGTCAGAATGAGCGTCGTAACCACGAAACGACGTAACTCGAGACCGTCGTAACCCGAGGACTACCTGTATATGCTCACGGGTGATTTATTAGACTGCCGTTCTTTCTGTGCCTTTTCACGGTCAGCATGTGTAGATTTTCTTTATGAGTGATACCCCTTTACGGCATTTGCTTTTATGAATGGACCAGTTTACATAGTCATCAAGCATCTTTTGTGAATTGACTAGCTTATAGTGTTGCCAGTCCTCTTTCGGGAATGGAGCAGTTGACGATGTCGTCAGGTATCTTAAGCAAGCGCTTTAAATAATTGATTCTACATAATCCATAACTGGATGCATGTTATAGAGTTCGCCGACGATTGTAATGACGACTGGGCACTGGCCTGTCAATTTGCTACAAGAATTTCGGTTATGGAGTAGAAACGTCTGCAACACAAAATAATAATAATAATATATAAAAAGAGAGAGAAGATAATCCCAAAGGAATAAAGCCTTTTGATAAGCGTCGTCGAAAACATCGTCAGTGACATTTAAAAAACAGAAACAGCAATGAAACCTAAAAACCACAAGCGCGTGTGGCAGGTACTCTTCACAAATACCGCCCGAACAAGAGCCGGAAGTTACGTAGTCCTCATCTGGAGTCACCGCGGGTTTCGTTTTCCTAAACAAAGTCATTGTTCCGGCGGAGCTGTAAACTTGGTCTGCGTGACGGGTTCCCAAGTCGAGCGGCATTTTCTGACGTCTGAAAGACCAAGCGAAATGCCTGGGTCAGGGCCACATAATGTGTGTAGGGTTTGATGTTTGCTGGAGTTGGGGGAGTGGGTGGGAAATGTGCCCGATTAACTTTCGACAAACAGGACACAAGGCAGCTTACTCCCTGGCTTGCAGCGCAGCCAACCTCAAGGAAATGGCAGTTGGCTTCTTGTGCTGTTCTTTAACAGCGGAATGGAACGAGGCTAGGTGTGCGCCTTTGATACGCGCACCTGTTTGTCCGTGTGTGTGTGTTGGGGTGGACGGAATGTTTCCTTTTGCCTATCTAAAATGACCATGTAATTGTAGAGTCACCCATCCATCTTGCTCGCCATCAGCACAGCCCATGTACGTTAACGACTGGACGCTCTTTATTACGCGGTGCAGACAATATTTTTTTTGGTTTACTACCAGTTCCTCCTCCCTCTCCTCCATCCCCCGCCTACTTCTGCACCCGCTTGTATGCGCCAGCGGTTGCACGCGATGTGCAGCTGCGACTGGTGTGTGCTACTGGAGCAGACACACACACAAGCACGTGTGTCGGGGGGTTTTCAGGCTGTAACCTTCTCCAGGACTTGGCGACCACGCCAGAGCACAGCGCGAGGATCGATGAGCTGGCAACAGGTGATGGAAGTCTAATACACTAGCCGCCACAAGGGAAGGGGGGTATGGGGAGGAGGAATGGTAAGGAAGAACGAAGGAAAGGCGCTAAAATGGATGGCTCTATCAATGAACATTTGACCATTGTACATTTGTCTACGACACGACACTGAACGTGGAAGCTAGCTGTGCTGGTTGGTCGGTGACCGCCGTTCTCTGTCTCCCTCTTACATCCCGCCCTCACTCACCCTTCTTGTACAATGTGCCGTCCTCCAGCGCTTGCGCTCTGCAGCGTTTTATTGTGCATGCTAGAGGGGAGGGCAGGGCGGTTGGTCCAGCTGTGCATCAGCACGGCTTTGTACATTGGCTCAGTACATCAGCCCTGCTTTGTACATGGGCTCAATACATCAGCACGACTTTGTACATCGGCTCAGTACATCAGCTCAGCGCGGCTTCATACGGGGGCCGAACAGGCGAAGTTGGAGCAAGAGAGTTTGGAAGTGGCTTACAGCTAGCCACGATCTTTCCTCGTCAGCAGCGAGCTATACAAGCTTAAGTGAAGGGAGGCTTATTGTTTACCGAGCCTTGTTTATAAAATATACCCCACCCCCACCCACCCCGTCTGTTTGTGTGTCTGTCTCGTGAGCACTTTGTTTCCTTCACCCCTCATCGGCTCCAGCGTGCTTGACTAGCCTGACCTGTAATGACACCCGAGATTATGGCAAACCTGGAATAGCGGGTGGGAGGATAATGGTCTGCCGGCAAAGTGGCTGTTAGCGCGGCTCGTGCAGTGCACTCTCATCACTGCCGACCGATGTGGGGCGGTTTGGTGTCTTTCAACGTCAGGCGCTGCTCGGTGTTCAGCATCGCGTGGTCGGAACTGGGAGCTACTAAAAGAACGGTGCCGTCAGCGCAACATTTCCTTTATTATCCACAGTTTCCTTTTTGTCGCAGCCATCATGCAAGTCGTCCTCGTTCGGAAACTGAAGGTAGTTCCACCGTAGTTTTCCATGGAACAAACTTGTTCCTTCCTCGCCATACAATGCTACATTTGCAACGGTCGGAGAAGCGTTTGGCCGTAAAAATATGCACAAGTATTGTGCAAGCTTTACTCACAAATCTGCTTGTGAAAACACTTGGTTCACACTTCCTACGAAGATTCAAGTTGCAGAGTATTCTAGAAGGTGGGCGGGCGGGCAGGCACGTTCGTGTGTGCGGAGGGAGAGAGAAAGAGTGAATAGGAAATGCGACAGAGCAAACATTTTTAGGAAAGCGACACTGATTCCAAAAGTTTCCAAGAATTTCTCGCTGTTATTGGCCCCTTGTGTCATTTGTGTTTTCTTGTTGTTATTGGCCCTTTGTGTTATTTGTGTTTTCACGAAAAACTGACAAGTCGTTATTGAGGGGAATGCTGGTCTTAGGGTCACTGAGCGAAGCGTGTGAATCCGCAGGTGCGTCTTTTCATGGGTCTAGCAGGTAGCCCAGAGAAGGGAAGGGAGGGCATTAGATCCTTGGGGGAGATGGAGGCAAGAGTAAGCAGCAGCGCCGTTTTTTTCCCCTTTACCTTTTTGGGCTGTATGTAAGTCTGTTCTGCTGCCGGAGTTGTCGCTAAAAGGTTTGTGGCAGGTATCGCTGGGAGGTTTGGATCGAACGTTCTCAAGCCCCAAAAGCCTTGTACAAGAGGCTTTCCGTCGGTTTGTGGGGGATTTCCCAGATTTGGCCCTCGGCCTTAGTTTTGATGGCACTAGATAGAGGTGGCACAGAAAAATTCCTTCAATAAGCGGCGACAACGACCGTGAAGTCCTAGAAGAGCCATGTTGCTTTGTAACTAAACCCTGCCGATTGTTTGAAAAATGGTGCACTGGCTCTGCAGCCTGACAGCAGTGAAGACGCGATATAACTACAGACAACAGTAATGTCTCAATAGTTAATGCTGGAATAGAGCTATTATCTTGGAAACAGCAGATTGCGTGCAGCTAAATAGTTGTAATTGTTCATATCTGCACAGCAGTGATAGAGCACAAGAGCCGTAATGCCATGTAACAGCGGGCAGACATAGGAGCGAAACAACTGCTCTGCTATAATATATAAAATATTATTTGCAAAAACATTCTGCAGCCGACCTGGTGTACAGAGGAGCAGAGTGACGACTGACTTGATGAAGTGCGGCCGACGGGCCGGGACGGGGGATTAGCGGAAGGATTCAGACGCAAGGCAATAAAGTGGCACTGTGTGATTTTCTTTAATAACCGCAAAAATCACCAGTCGTGGCTAATATCGACAACAGCAGTCATTGCAAGCACTAGTGTCGATAGAGGCAATGTTAATTTATACCCACAGCTGAATCAGTAGTCTGTGGTTGTTTTGTTGGCGACAGGACGACAGCAGTGGGGTTTCCACTTCTTCTGTTCAAGGTCTTAGGCTGTTCAGTCTCTTACCGGGAGAGTAATGCGTGCATGATGTGGTAGAAAGTGAGAATGTTGAGTGACTTAATGTATATACAAATTAAAAAAATGGAGTTGTAGAATATGCTGGCATGTCGTATACACGCACATAGAACTATTTTGGAGTTGCATAGTACGCATGTGATGTATACATTCACTTACGGACAGGTATATCAGTGATAGCGGGGAAGCTCTCACGAGTTCGGGGAAAGCTGCTCCTCTTGTTTTCCGATAGCGGAGCTCCAGGCACTCTGTTGCATTCTTGGGACACGCGCACACCCATACCTACTCTTTATCGACGACTATGGTATACGAGATGTGTCTGAAAACGAACGGGTCTGGTGTCACAAACAATTTCAATTTCAAACAATAAACTACTTGGTTTCCCCTTCAGAGTAATCCCCCTCCAGTCTAATGTACTTTTCCCATCCTCTCCTGCATGTGTGTGCGTGCGCGCGAATGTTTATGTATGTGTGTGCGTATGAAGGATATTTGTATCTCTGTGTCGTTGTATTGGCACGTTGGAGAAGCTCAGCAGGAGTGTGGCCAAGCATGACTATGGATTTTGGGATACTGATAACCACCTGCATGAATACCTGTCCAGTATAAACATCTACATGGCTTCTGTTTTCCAGATTCTCCAGGGTAGGTGCAGGTCTCATTACTTGAGGCTACAGAGGATGAAGCAATTGGCACGCCAGACCTCGCTTTTCAGAAGTCCTAGGGGAAAAAAAAGTGTTTTCGTATCAAACACGTGCTGGTCAGCTGCACGTGCGGCGGGTTGCGTGCTTGGCATCATGTGCACGAGGTCGCATGCTCGCAGCCAGCAAGTCTTTGTCAGCATCACGCCGGCCAGAAGCCGAGCCCAAACATCGTCTGCGTTTTATTGCACGACAGGCGCGCCGGCTTCCTTTGAAGACGCCTTGGACCTTTCAGGTCTTGAGCTTTGTCTTGCTCTGACCGTCTGTCACCTGACGCTGATTTTATTGCGTTTGTGACGTCTCACCTTTTTGTCTTCACATGTTCAAGTACGCCCAGTTCGTGATCACGTGATCAAGAAATTCGCCACGTAGTCGTTCTCGTGCACTTTTGCGAGAAGTGGTGCTGGTGGGTAGGACCATCTTAACCACAAGGTACCGAAACGTGGCTTATGCTGCTGCAAGCAAATACCTGGGTCTTTGGCGGCATTCTCTTGCTTCCCGCCTGTCGACCTTCATGTCTTGGGCGAAGAAGCTGGGACTGTTGCTAGTGCTAACCGATGTTGAGACCTCCACACCCTCTACCGCCGCAATTACTGGCACCTATATGTGCCATCGTATCCCCCACCCCCACCTCGCCCCATCCGTGGCGTACCTGTCGTAGAAAATGCTCAACCTGATCTTTGCAAGACTCGGGCACCGTGTAGTTCTTGGATGCTGTTAAGGCTGGAGCAACCTTCTGGGCAAGCAGCGTGCCCATGCACGCCAAACTCTCCCTGGGCTATACCGACTGCAGTCAGACTCTTGGCTCGTGCAGTTGCAAACTTTCTATATATTTTCAAAGTGCTCTCCAAAGGTTTTGAAATGCTTGCCAACATCGTTGTCTCTTTTCACCTTGTGCATTTTCTCTGCTGTGTGAAGGGTGTTTTCCAATGAAAGATCTTTCCCAGGTTCTCCCTCAGCTTTGACCTTCAGCAACAGATAAGTGAAGAGAAGTGGGGAGGGGGCCTTCTCAAGCTACGACACGTGACCTGCGAGGCTGACCTCATCGCATAAAGATTTAGGGTGTTGAGATCACCATCTGCTTCTTGGGCGCACGATTAAACATTTGTGGGGGTTGGGGTAGAGGGGTGGAGAACTCCGAGCTTGCGCATGTTGGCATGGGAAAGTCAGTGTGCCACAATGTGTCGATAGTGTGGCACAGAGGCGATGAGAGAGAGAGTTGTCGCAGTATGAAGGGAAGTATGCTCATCACCACATAAGTCGCGAAAGTGTGCGCGATACCCTCCATACCCCTTGCGGTATAACCATACACCAAATGTACACATCGTCTTAATAGCCACCATGCGCGGCACGATGCAGTCTTTGTCCAACCGCCCCACTCGTTCTTTCTGCAAAACTACCAGCGGAACGACCTCATGCCTTCTTGTCCCTATGTTTGTTCAGATCTCGTCTCGGGCTTGCTGTTCACGTGGCCGGCTGCTTTGCCTTGCTATATAGCCTTAGTTGCTGACGGCGTAAACACTAATTTCTGCCCTCCCCAACCTGAAAGTCGCTATGTGTCCTTTGATAGTTTGCTGCCGCCATTTAATGTTTGAAAAGAGTGGTTTACTGAACGAATTGTGTCAGTGCGTTAACCCTACTGTACTCGCCTCGGACCATGGTGAAGTGATAGACGCTCAGTGGGTAGACGCCAATAAAGTTACCCAATCGCCCTTTCGAGTCGCTGGAATCGTTACCACGCGCATCACAGGCTGTGATGCGGTCGGGAGATGAAATGTCATAAACGTGTTGCTGAAATATCGAGTTAACATTGACGATGTTAGATTGATCATTCGGGAGATGGGTGGTTCACGCTGGCTCCACCCTTTACTTTCCACAGTCGGTCGCCACGACGGCCCCTCTCCTTGTCCGTAGTTCCGCTGTCGGTCAGCGTGCCTGACCATGAGCACTTAAGAACATTCCACCCGGCTGTGGACATTAAAAGAGTTATTATTTTTCGAGAAATATTCGACAGAAATTAATGATCTTGTAGCCCGGACCAGGTCTGCACCATCTACCATAACAGTGACTAAAGTTTGGAGAACATGTGTAACTGTGTAGACTCTTTTCTTTCTCACTCTCTTCTTGGTGTATATATATATATCTCTTTTGTTTCTCACTCTCTCTTTGTGTGTGTGTATATATATAGAGGGAGGGGCTGTCGATCGTGTTTGTATTTAGCCGCAGAGCACGTTTGTGTACGTGCTTCGTCTTCTTGGTGTTTTCAGCACGTGTCACTACAAGTCATCTGCTCCTTGTCTTCATACTTACCCACCCGAAACTGAATCATCCCGAGAAAGAAGCTAGAGATGCTTGGCATTTCATCTTGTAGCTCTTCCCTCTCACGCACATCTTTCGCTTAGATTGTTGTCCTATAGCAACTTAGGAGTTCTCACCGGGCCGTGCACAAATCGGAAAAGGGAGTCGAGCGTATGTGCTCGCACGTGTATCTCTAGACTGTTTTCTGTTTGCGGTAAAATTCTTGCAATAAATTTTTTGGTTATTCTTTCCCCCTCTTTTTGTTTTGTTTTTGTTTTTGTTTTTTGTTTTTTTGTTGTTTGTTTTTTTTTTTTTGGGGCAAATGTCTCTGACATCCACTTCTCACGACCAAGAGCCAATAAACTGAAACACAACAGATCTTAAACCTAGCGCTTTTGTACTTCCGTCGACCTGAGAGTTTGCATATTGTCCTCTTTTTCTTGTTGGTAGTTAAACCTAGAGCGAATTTCGCCTCGTTCTAGAAGCGGGGACCCCTGTGGGACCCCGGGGTATGCTTGCCTAGCAAGCATTGCAAGAATAGGGTCCCTGCCATCCAGCCAGGCATGTCGTAAGAGGCGACTAAGGTGGACACCTCACCTAGAGGTAAAATAGGTTGTGGTAGGGCTAACAACCCCACCATGTAAAAAAAATCCTGTTACAGAAACTAAAACCAGAGAACTCATCACAGATGGCGAAGGTAATGAAGCACACCAGGAGACTGGACTAATGACGGACGACAGCCAAACCCGAAAGGGAGCTGGCGCCCCGACAGCGGATTTACTGAAGCCGAGGCAGAAGTTGAGGTGGGGTGCTGGAACGTCCAGACCTTGTACCAGACTGGCAGGATGCTCCAATTAGTCAAGGAGTTTGACAACTACAACTTGGACATCCTGGGAGTCAGTGAGGTCAGATGGACCGGCACGGGAAAGAGGAGACTAGCGTCAGGACATACCATCTTGTTCTCAGGAAGATCAGACGCTCAGCACTCTGAAGGAGTAGCTCTACTCCTCAACAAGAAAACGGAAAAGCACTGCTGGAATGGAAGCCTTATGGACCCAGGCTTTTGAGAGCAAGATTCCATTCCAAGTACACCAAGCTGACAGTGCTAGCCTGCTATGCACCAACAAATGACTCTGAGGCAGAAGACAAGGATGCTTTTTACGATCAGCTCCAGGCAGCCTCAGAAAGCGTTCCAGCCCACGACATGTTGCTCATCATCGGCGATCTCAATGCCAAGGTGGGAAGTGACAACACCTGCAGGGAGCATGTCATGGGCAAACAAGGAATCGGAAGCATCAATGACAACGGAGAGAGACTGGCAGACTTTTGTGAAGAAAACAACCTACTGATTGGAGGCACACTCTTCCCACACAAAGACATCCACAAGGCAACATGGACATCACCAGATGGGATCACAAAGAACCAGATAGACCATGTCATCATCAACCGAAAATGGAGGAGCTCACTTCAAGATGTTAGAGCCTACAGAGGAGCAGACATTGCCAGTGACCACACTCTTGTGATAGCCACAGTTTCTCTGAAGCTGCGTCGATCACGAGGAAAACAGGCACGTCAGCAGAGAGTGGACTCCGGCAAACTAAAAAATCCAGCCACCGAAAGGGCCTTTGCTATGGAAGTAAAGAACAGGTTCCAGGCACTAGGAGACCAACAAGAGATGACCTTAGATGACTTCAATCGAGTCTTACAGGAATCAGGAGAGAAAATACTGGGCTTCCAACGGAAAAAGAAAGAACAGTGGATCAGAGAAGAGACATGGAAGAAGATAGAAGAGAGAAAGTCAGCCAAACAAAGAATCAACAGCACCAGATCTGAACGCCTGAAGGAACAACACAGACAAAGATATGCAAAACTGAACAAAGAGGTAAAGAGGATGACAAGAACCGACAAAAGATATCACATAGAGAAACTGGCAGATGAAGCAGAAAATGCAGCAAGTAAAAATGACCTGAAGACACTGTACAAGGTAAACAAACAGCTAAACAACGGTTTAAGAACAGTGATGTGCCAGTGAAAGACGTGAACGGTAATGTCGTCGAGGGAGAGGCAGGAAAACTACAGCGCTGGAGGGAGCATTTTGAGTCAGTTCTGAACAGACCAGATCCCCTCAACTTGCAGACATCCAGCCAGCAGCTATAGACCTTGACATCTGCACAGACCCACCAAGCCTGGAAGAAGTGACAGCAGCAGTCAAGACAATGAAGAGCGGCAAAGCACCAGGGCAGATGGAATAACAGCAGAGATGTTGAAAGCAGACGTGAATGTGACAGCTCCCAAGCTGACTGAAATCTTCAGGCAAATTTGGGAATCAGGGCAGGTCCCTGTTGCGTGGAAGACAGGGCTCATCTTCAAGTTACCCAAGAAAGGAGATCTTGGAGACTGCAATAATTGGAGGGCATAACACTTCTTTCCCTCACCAGCAAGGTCTTCAGCAAGATTGTTTTGTCAAGACTGACGGCAACTCTTGAGAAAGACCTCGACCACAGCAAGCAGGATTTCGCCCTGGGCGATCCTGCTCCGAACACATCTTCATTCTGCGACAGATTCTGGAGCAGAGCAACGAATGGAACACACCGCTGTACATCAATTTCATCGACCTGGAGAAGGCTTTTGACAGCATCCACCGCGAGTCCTTATGGAAGATCCTGAGGCATTACGGAGTCCCTGCAAAACTTGTTCAGGTCATTGCAATGCTGTACAGCGATTTCAAATCCCAGGTTGTCTGTGACACGGAGCTCACAGACCCCTTCAACGTCAGTACCGGGGTGAAGCAGGGCTGCATTCTGTCGCCGTTCCTCTTCATCCTGGCCATGGACTGGATCATGAAGACTTCCACCGACAGTGAGAGGAGAGGGATCAGATGGACCACGACTATGACAGCAACAACAACGCTGGAAGACTTGGACTTTGCTGATGACATTGCCCTGCTGTCACACCGCCACCAAGACATGCAGGAAAAAACAAAAGCCTTCTCAGAAACAGCTGGAAACCTTGGCTTGAAGGTCAGCACAAAAAAGACTAACAGTATGAGAGTGAACGCCAGAGTCCAAGACAGCATCAAACTAAATGGAGAAGAGATTGAGGAAGTTGACAGTTTCACCTATCTTGGGTCCAAAATGTCAAACACTGGGGATGCGGAGGTGGAGTTTCGAGCCCGACTGGCGAAAGCCAGTCAGGCCTTTGCCTCACTCAGGAGCACATGGAAGGCAAAAAACATCAGCCAGAAGATCAAGCTGAGAATCTTCAAGTCAAATGTGATCAGCACCCTCCTTTACGGATCAGAATCTTGGAAGATGACCAAAACCATCAGTAACAAGCTTGACGTCTTCCAAAACAGATGCCTCAGGCGCATACTTAACATCTTTTGGCCAAACACCATCACCAACGAAGAACTCCACCGAAGAAGTGAAACCGAGTCATCACCACGCAGGTTCAACGAAGGCGTTGGCGATGGATTGGACATGTGCTCCGCCAGCAGACAGCAGACCTTTCCAGAGTCGCCCTACGATGGACTCCAGACGGCCGAAGAAAACGAGGCCGCCCAAAGGAAACTTGGAGAAGAACAGTGGAAAGGGAGATGAAAGGAAAGGGCTGGACATGGGGTCACCTAGAGCGTGTTTCAGCCGATCGACATCGGTGGCGGACTCTGGTTGAGGCCTTATGTGCAACCTGATGCACAAAGAGGAATAGATAGATAGATAGATAGAAGCGGGGAAAATTCGTCGGCAAACAGTCCAGGCGAGGTATATGTCTGTAGCATGTGCGTGGCTTAGCCTATAGCATTCTTTCACTGTGGCCGTCTTTTAAAAGACATATGGTTTTACTTTGTGTTTGTCTTCTACAAGCTTCGTGATTTCACTTTCACTGACATGCATTAAGAACAGTTTGAATCAGAGAGAAGTTCTGCATCTGACAAAAGTAATAATTAAAGATAGCGGATAGCAGAAGCAATGCACGGTGAAAGCATGGATGTGTATAGATCAGACCTGGGCAAACGCCGGCCCGCGGGCCGGATCCGGCCCGCCTCCTGTCTCTGACCGGCCCACCCGCTGGCCCGCCCGCCAGTATATATACTATATATACAGTATTGGGTAACTGAGTTAACTATATTAGTCCGGCCCTCTAGAACCATCCCAGTTTCTCATGCGGCCCCTTGGGAAAATTAATTGCCCACCCCTGGTATAGATGGATTGCTGTCTGTCTGCCAAGACTAACGCTTAGCGTAGCCTTTTGCGAAGTTCTCCGCTGTTTTAGTCTCGGCGAGCCTAAATAAAGAATGTGGCTAAACCGGAAGATTTGTAGTATCATGCCTCGTTTTAGTAGTTAACTGGAAAAAAAAAATCATCTGCCAGCCGTCGAGTAATACAAGTTCATGATGAAAGCGAAGCGTGGCTGTAGCCAGCTTTAAGTCTGAAACAGTCTGGCACGGTCTTTCTGTGTCTGGTTCTCCCACCTTGGACTGTGCGCTGACCGAGAGAAGATTTATCGGCTGCTACTAACGCCAACACGTCTTCCCGAGTGAGGGGAACTAACCGCTAGACGCTCGGCCTTCTACACGACCAACCATGTGGCGACTTCCAGTAGTCTGCCGGAGAAATGTTTACAGGAAAGAGTTACTTCGCCTGGCTTTGAACACACAACGTGTCAAGCAGCAACACGTCCGTTGATTTCAACGAGAGAGTTATAGCAGACCTAGGGTTTGTGCAACTCCGATTCGAGGTACCCTAAAAGACATGAGAACGGACGAGTAACAACTTGAAGGGACTACTTTTTTGTCTTGCCTAATGCTCTGTCACTGGACCTTGTTTTGATGTTTGTTTTAGGTCGTACCTGCCACTAGACATTTGAATGTGCTGCCCCCTTTCATCTTGGTGGCGGTTTCTTTTGCCTGGTGCTGACGGGATCCATAGGCTTCCTTTTGCCTGTCGTAGAGTTGTGGTTTGTGTATGTGACTGCGTTAGTGAGATAGGGCTGCTTTATCCTGTGTGGGTTAGGTTAGGGACTTCATTGTTAATTGTACTTTATATGAACACTTTTCTTTCTTTGGGCTTGCCGCAAACAGTCCGCTGAACGCACACGTAAATTTATAAATAAATAAAGCTTATTTATTTAGCACTGTATCCACATCAAAGGCAGGTTCAATGCGCTTTTTAAAAAAACACACAGAGACATAATAATGGACACTGGTCTAATAAAACAAAACAAAGAATATTACCTACCTCCGTAGTGTAACCACTCAAGAGAATGCCGTCAGGATACATGGGGTCTGCAGCCTTACCCATTGGAATCTTCGGAAAGTTCTGCTTCGAGAGTTTATTAATTTATAATGTCGTTACTTGGTGACATCGGTACTTTTATGATATACAGTGATACCTCGGTTCTCGAACGCCTTGACTTTCGACCAAATCGGTATTCGACCAGGAAATTCGAGAAAATTTTGTCTTGGAATTCGAACAAATATTTGGAACTCGAACATCCGAACGTCCGAGATGAGCCGAGTTGAGCCGAATGGCGTTCATTCGGCCCAGCGCGCCTTCCTTGCGTCATCAGTGACAATAACCATCCCCCTTCCCTCCTCCCTCCACATTCATTCCCTCCTGCCATAAAGTTTGGTACAGGTACAGTAAATGAAACACAGTTTACTGTACTGTACAGTACATTTTTGTTTGTTTTTTTGTTTTTGTTTTTGTTTTAATAAATACACTTTTATTTCTTATTTCTTGTTGAGACTCATGTTTTTCTACATATTATATACAAATTAGGCCAGTAAATAGGCATTTTCTGGGGCTTGGAACGAATTAATCCAGTTTCCATTATTTCCTATGGGTTTCATTGCTTCGGTTCTCGAACAATTTGGTTCTCGACCGTCCTCCCGGAACGAATTATGTTCGAGAACCGAGGTATCACTGTATATATATATCTGAATCATTTAAATTTGACATCTTGAACTGTGAAAAATCAACACCATACTGGAGACTTCAGTTGTACCATCACTCTACACGTGGAGTCATATAATTCTCCCGTTTAGTGTCTTTTGTGAAGCATATCGAGTTTGCTACTCTTTGAAGGAATGGTTGTTGTTGTTGTTGTTGTTGTTGTTGTTGTTGTTGTTTGTTGTTGTTGTTCCTAGACCGTGTCCTGACAAGGAAAAAATATCTCGGGAAAAACTTTTCAGTCGATCACGCGGCACCTAAAACTATTCAAGAACTACAACATTTACGTCTATACTAAAGTGATTTGCATAATTCAATACCAAGACAAAAAAATAAAAAAATGCTGTGCTAGACGATTCTAATGTCAGATATTTCCATCAAGGCACATTTAGGTACACGTGGATAGTGGTGCAGATTTCAGATATTCGCGAATGAGTGCATGAGGATAATCACAGAGTGTAAGATCAACAGCTGTCAATTAGCATCACCACAGATTACTTTTGTCGAGAACATTAAAAGCAGTGTATAATTATATTGGTATTAAAGTATCGTTTATGTCAGCATCATTGAGAACATTAAATGCGGTGCTTAGTGACATTTTTAGGTAATTAGTATAATGTAAATTGCGGAGAGCTAGCGGCGTGCTAGGATTCTGGCTACGCTATGAAAGCATGCTTTATTATTTATTATGAAATGCCATTAATCGAATAGTTAGAATACTCCACTTACCCAGCTTTGCAAGTATTGTGTTATAATAATACAAGTTGTTGCCAATGTTGCATGGTAGGGACACGATGGTTGTTCAACAAGAAGCCGTGTTTGTTTAGGGTCGACCCTTATGGTACCACGTGACACCGTTTGGCGGAGCAATAGGCGGGGTTACTGGTGGTTAAACCCTACCCTGGGCATGAGGGCTGGAACACAATATGTACTTAAATATACATGATATACGAACAGACTCTTCTTAATGCGAGGAAAATTATTTTTCCCTTTGTGTGTGTGTGCATGCGTGTGGGTTGTGGATGGGGGCGTGTGAAGGCGGGTCGTAAAAAAACTATAATAAAAGTATTATTTTTTAATTATTGCTTTATATATTTTTTATGAATCTGCAAACACATTACAGTAAAATCTAAAGGCGGAAAGCAAAACTTCCACCTGCTTATTTCTGTCATTTTAGGCATTTGTATCTGTGATAAATAAATATTTCTTTGTGGACATAAACGTATATTTTGCAGCAGTGCTAATTTTCTCACTTATAAGGCCCTCTCCGCCGCCAGTAATTTCGGAATCAGCGTCTGAAACACAGGTCTTTTATGATACTTTTTTGCTCTTCACGGTGACTCTTGCATGCATTCCCACGATGTCATATTTGATCTCGCTGATTGAACACGGGTCATTTATCGAAAATCCTGATATGAAATGTTGACCGCATACTGCTGAGCTTTCGGTCAGTACGAAGTTCTCTCTTCGCTTGCAACCACAGTGTTTGTCTTTCGAGTTTTTAGGCATCTAGTAGTGGGAAAGCAGATAATAGTAACTTTTCTCCTTTTTTTTTTTTCATTTACCGTTGCGACAGTTTGTAATTCAACAATGATCTTTTCAATCCTTCTTTTTGCCAGTTAAGTGGCAAATAAACCGACACCCCCCACACACACACACACTTTCGTTTTAACCACCAACCAGTGTGTAGTGCGCATGCGCTAAATAATTGACGAAGTACTCTATTGCCGTCGTCAGTCCTAATCACCTAAGGACTGTGATGGAATCATGGCGCAAGCGGTTGATGGGGGTGTTCTGTAGTGTGGGTTAACGCAGTTGTTGAGGTTGCTGTCGCTGTAGACGTTTGCTGCAAGTCCTCATGGCTGCTCCCCTTCTTCGCCGCTCTGCGCTTTGACCTGTTGGATGGTAGCTCGCGGTGTCGCCTACTATTAGCTGCATTTAGCGGGCAGTTGACTGAATTAGTGCGACTGTCTGATTTCGGTCATCCAACAGGTCTTCCCAGCAGCGCTCTAAAAGTCACAGACTTCCTCTTGGGAGACTGCAGAGCTGGGGTAGGGAGAGTGCGAGTTGGAGTAGGTAGTGGTCAGCAGATCAGGTAGATGTTGACCACTTTGTCGATCGTGCTCAAGAGACTGTGTAGGAATCTCCCTCCTCTCAACATCCCTTATCTCCTTCACGATCATTAACCAGGAAGGGAACTAAAAACAAGTTGATAGACCAGAACATACCTTATAGACCTCAAACAACGTGAGGGGTTTTTTCTATTGAAGGTCGTGAGGGGAGTGGGGGATGGCGGTAATAAATTAAGCCACAACGCTTGTAAACCAATAAAGAAACGTGAATAAACCTTAAACCTGTCAACTTTATCATCTCCTTATTATATTCCTGACATTCTGTTCGTATATGTGCATATACACAGGGGAGAAGGGATGCCGGCGAGCAAATAGAGATATAGGGGGATATGGAAGCAGTTCTTGATTGCTTAAACCATCACATCAGAAACGCACAATTCTTTGCAGACATTTCATTTCCAATACATGAAGATATAATCTGACTGCCATAGCAACGCGGTTTATACATTCAACGAACAAGGCACGATGCAGGAAAAGCCCAGGAGCCGCGTAAAAAGCGATTTGCAACATTGAATGTGAAGCCGTCCGCGGTGCTGTAGCAGGCAGTAGTTGGCAGCAATTTCTTTCAATGTTTTCCAGTGCAGTAGAACTGTAAACAACAGTTGTTAGACGCCTCCACCAGGGGATGCAGCGTCTTTGTTTTTGTTTTGGGTTGTTTTGTTTTTTTTGTTTTGTTTTGGTTTTGGTTTTTTTTTTTTTTTTGGGGGGGGGGGGGAGGACGAGGTGCATTGCAAGCCGAACGCCAGTGAAATAGTTAACGTCAGTCAATGACTAATTTAAACAGCATTTTAGCAGATTGCTAGGCCATAGCGATCTACTAGCAGCGTGCTGTGCACCCGGACCTTAGACTTGAGAGACATCGCTGTGTGCGCACGTGCAGTCGGTGTACACGGACACTGAGGGCTGTGATGAGTTCTGACCTATCGTCATTGACACTGCTCTCTCTCGCGCGTGCGCGCAAGCCCCCTGTTTCCCCTCCCCACACCCCTCTCTCACCTCAGTGTGGCGCTCAGGAGTTATCTCTCCAGTCCAGAGTTAACTAGTAGTTTAGTTGGAGATGTGCAAAACTACATGAGCCTCACACACTTTAGCCACTCCTGCAAGAGTTATTGATGTGTTTTGTCTCTTTGCCGTCTTTCCCTCTTCTTTCACGGTTTCTTTCTGTCATTCATTTATGCAGGCAGCAGACAGACGTACTTTCTCTCTTTTTCTCATATCAGGAAGAGTTGTGAAGCTATCACTGTTACTGTCCAGTTTTCTAAATCCATACTAGCGATGGTAATATTTGATCATTTTGAACACATTAGTAGGAAACCAGCATCCAACACAGTAGTTTAGAACATCAATAAACACCTCTCTTCCTTTTTTTTTTTTTTTTTTGAGGTGAAAGGGGAATGGCTGAATTCTTTATCAAGGAGAGAGAATTTTGATCATATAGTTGCCACTTAACATGTGTTCAGATTAAAAGATAGGTGGTTAAATAGTCACTTGTATTACATTACCTCAATGGATACACATTTGCCCCACTGATATTGTAATGGGAGATGATGTTGCGAGTGTTGCTGATGGCAGCAGAAATCAAGTATGCACACATAGTATTCAGTTTGATTGTGTTTGAGATTAAATTTATGCAAACCTAAAAGGCTAAATTTCCTGCCTGCTATTTTCATTGCAGTATCATTAGTCAGATACTGTCCATTATTCAACACAAGGGTTTTGATGCCAAAGCTCTGCGAGCATTCAGGGTACTGAGGCCTTTACGACTTGTGTCCAGAGCACCAAGTGAGTATACCTTTTTTAAGTCTTGAGCCATCATGAAAAACAAATATTGTTGGCACCTTGTCTCTGACCCTTAACAGGAAAGGGACTGCAAACCATAGCAATCTTAGTTTATTCCTCCCTATCATTGTTACTTCACGTGCTTTTTGACAATTCAGCTCTTTTCCCTCGAAGTATCTAATAAGATATTTCCAGTAATGAAGTAAACTCGTCGCTGCTCACATTCCCTCTGAAAGTCAAAATGGGGTTTTTTTTTTTTTTCCAAAAAGATTATACAGTCGGACCTCGATAAGTCGAACTCAAAGGGACCCGAAAAAAACATTCGACTTACGGAGTTTTCGAGTTAGGGAAAATGGCGAAATAGGCGCAGGTTAATCAAGGACAATGTTTTTCCGGCTTACGCTGACCACTTGCCATTTCCGTGGCACGTACAGCATGGGCACAACCACAGTGATTCGAACTCTATTCAGTGCTCGTCCCGATAAGAGACTGACAAAGATGAAAGGAAAACGGGGTAAAAGCGTCTTTTCTTGAGACAGTTTGGAACACAGTGGAACAATTTGAGACATAGTTGCGTCTGGTTGTTGATGACTCAAACTTCGACTAACGGATTTTGGAAGCCAACACATCTTCGAGTTAAGGAGACCTAAAATACATTGGTCTTATGGAATTTGGCCGGGAACTAACAATTAATTCGATATAGGGAGGTTTTCGACTTGGGGAAGGTCGACTTATCGAGGTCCGACTGTAATTGAAAAATAGTAGAAAATATCAGCAGATGCATCGGGACTTGCAACTTAAACACCCAGTCAGGACCAAGTAAGCGCAAAGTCACTGAATCTACTTACACTAGCCAGGACTTCTCATCATCGGGGGGAAGAAATGTGCACTAGAAAGGCAGCAATGCTTAAAAAAACCAGGAAGAATTCTTATAAGAACTGCCTTGTGTCTACTAAATCGTCTAAATTGCCTTGTTCTTCTATGGAGAATGATTCCAAGGCCTTGGTCATAGGCACTGAGTTAGACACTGTCAAATGTTTGAAGCTCCCTTCTGCAGTCATGGATAAAGCTCAAGAGTGTAGTTTTCATGATAATATTTTGAAAAAAACTGTGTGAGGTAACAGCGCAACTCAATTGAAAAACTCCACAGAGACATATTTGAGCTTAGAGAATGAGACTTTAAAAACAAAATTAGCAGCCTCAGGAGGAAAAGTGTCTAAACTTGCTGAACAGATTGATGAGACCAACTTTCTTGAGTCTAATGCTCAGAAGTGGATAAATGATTTGGAGCAGTATACTTTCTGCAACAATGACAGAGCAGTCTTAGTTTATTCCTCCCTATCTTTGTTTATTCACTCACTTAATAGGAATTCGCTTGGGAATGATTCCAAACACTGCTAAGATTGACCACATTTCCAGTCTTCTAGCTGTGCATAGATTTCCCCCCAGAGATCTGTTAAGTTTAGGACCAAGATATCAGTGCCAGACTTCTGCCACTCCATTTACTCTTTTAGCTAGGTCCTGTCCAGATCAGGCAGTACAATGCATGTTATTTCTCATACCCTTATATCTTATGTGGCACCCCTTTAAGTCTTTGGGGGCTTATGCACAGTTTTTTATAGCAATGTAGAGCAGTGACTAGATGTTAGTGCTGGACAAAATATTAGCATTTATTCAATAAACAATTAAAGTGAATAGTATTTCTCAGAGACTAGTATTACCTCTGACTTCCATTTGCAACACTCTTCATTCATAGAGATACAGATGATTTTTGCTGCATTAGGTTATAGGTAGAAATAGGGTGTTCTACAATACAATTTTATTGATCCACCAGGGCAATTCTAGATAATGCTCATGTACTCCTTGAGGGGGAGAAGGTCATGCAAATTTCTGGGTCTCATGTGTAGTGCAGAGCTTTAGCTTTCATCCATGCCTGTAGTGGAGATAAACACTTTTTTACTTATCCCTTGCTTAAGCCTTGTAAAAGTATGATGGAAAAGGTGACTTGCAGAGATGATAGGGTCCGGCAGCACATATCTGTAGAATATTCAAAGCACTTTGCACACCTTGGCAGGCTTCACATCTGAGGATTCCCCCCATCCAAGTACCACCACCTTCTCACCCCAAAAATAAGGATACAAAATAAGCTGAGGAGTTCCCGCCCCTCTTCCACTTTTTCAAGGCTTTGCACTCATAGGTTGTAAAAAAATCCTGGTTTATTATACAGGGATTCTCTTCGTGTTTAGAGTGGGATTGTGTAATGAAACAGCATGCATCTGTGTATCTTCCGTGGATGCATTAGGCACTCACAACATGTTTTTTCTGTCTAATCATGTGTAAAGATCAGTAATGCAGCTATGAAACAGCCTACTAATTAATAAAGCAGATAGAATATCTTTAAAATATTTGTAAAAGTTACACCGATAACATGTATTTGTTACTTTCATTTAGAGTTTGTGTCCTGAACTCTAGAACCCAAAGATTGATCTCACCATGGATAAAATGGGATTAAATTAGCTTCAAGTGAACTAAATGACTTGTAGAACGTCAGCTTTTCGAAATGGTCTAGGGTTCTATCTTAGCATCTATTTATTTTTTTCAGGTCTCCAAGTAGTGTTAAACTCCATTCTGCGTGCGATGGTGCCTTTGCTACATATAGCACTGCTCGTCATGTTTGTTATCATTATTTATGCCATCATTGGATTGGAACTTTTTTCTGGAAAGCTCCATGATACCTGCTACAATAATAGGACAAGTAAGCTGTGACTTCTGGACTTGTTACATGCTCTGCTATGTAGAATTCACCCTACGTAGTAATATTCAAATGTTGCATTGAATGGGTTTTGATGGTCTTTAATTTTACATCAAGGTCCTTTTGTGACATCCCTTGCCCACCTCTGCACCCCAACAATATAATAGTATAAAACAGTGCATAACTATTACTCTAATAAGAAAAGTCAATTTTTATTTAAGACCATGAACAGACTAACTATAATTCACACAAGAACAAAAAATGTGTGTGTGTGCGTGAGATTATTATATACAATATTTATGAAGAGGGAAGTGGGAGGCTTTAGAATGTTCAGTTCACAAGCAATATGATGTATGCTTAGTTTGATCACCTCAGCTTTAGATAACTATTAAATCAGCTTTTTCACTGTGATGCTTGTCTTCATGCAGAAAAGATCGCCTTAGAAAGTCCACACCCCTGTGGGCGGGGCTTTACATGCAGCAATGACTCAGTCTGTATGGGTGGATGGGAAGGTCCAAACTTTGGCATCACCAACTTTGACAACATTGGCCTGGCCATGTTGACTGTCTTCCAGTGTGTCACCATGGAGGGCTGGACCGATGTGATGTATGATGTGAGTGCATAGTTGCATGTACTTATCACTTGTTATGGTTGAAGCTGATAATGAAAGTTCTGTAAAATTTATACTTGTTTATGTCCATACTTGTTTATGAGTGGATATAAGATATGTTAGTCACACTTACAGTTAACACAGTTTCCATACATGGTAAACTAGTGCTGCATTTTGTGGATTTTTTTTTTTTTTTTTTTTTTTTGCTGGGGTGGGGAAGCTAAGTATTGGGTTACAAAGAGGCTGTCCTTTGAAACTTCAGTACCATCCTTTTAATCCTGAGGCAAGAAAATGGCATTCTGTATCATTTGTATTGTGCTCATCTGTTTGAGCTTGTTTGCATTTTAATGCATTAACATTGACACACACTCTGTCTTATTCTAACCATAGTCAATCCAACTGTCAGGAACATAAAATGTAAGAATAAAATGCTCAGAAAGAAGATATGGAAAGTAATGTTGCAGATGAATGATAAATTGTAATAAACAATGCATTCAATGTTACAGGTAAATGATGCTGTGGGTAGTGAGTGGCCTTGGATCTACTTCATCAGTCTCATTATCATCGGCTCATTCTTTGTTCTTAACCTTGTTCTTGGTGTCTTGAGTGGGTGAGTGTAATTATTCTAGTGCTTAGAAAGGTCATATTTAGTGTTGTGACTAAAGCAGCTTTCTATCCTCAGAATATAGTGCATTTTATGAATAAAAGCAAAATACAATAGTAAAATTATTATGAAGAATACATTTTTATATAATACTTTTTGCAAAATGGGATATTCCTACTACAAATCCATGATTTAAATTTTTTATCATTACTATCATTAATATAGGTTTTTTAAAATTATAATCAATCAATTGTTGCACTATCAGAAAAGAATATGTCCCCTGGGACCCCATTGACGAAAATTGAAGGGGTCCTCTGAACTTTTAATGAGTACTGTACGCAATTTTTTGCGTAAGCAGAAGCCCTGGTAATATACTTCAAAAATGGTTTTGAAGCAAATAATAATAATGATGATGTGAACTTAAAACGCGCAGCATCTTGACCAACATAGATCACACTCTCTGCGTAGACCAATAATGATAAATGAAAGATAACAGACAGTGGACAATGAGATATTTATAGGCACACTGAACAACATAAAGATGAGGTATAAGAGTAGAGCGTAAAGCAATGAATGAAGGCATGTAGATACTATAAACAGTGTAAGAGGAAGTCGTTACATGATGGTTAACATGACAGTATTGCCAGGGAGTTAGGAATAGTAATTCAGAGACAGTACTTTGTGGACAAATTTTTTCAGAGAACATTTAAATGTAGCCTTGAAGTCAGAGTGGCGAACTTGATGTGGAAGTTCACATGGCCCTGAACCATGAAACTTATCTATGCCAGCATTCAAAAATGAAAAAAAATTATTTTAAATAATGTAACTTGAGTTCTAGTTGAGCCACAGAAATGGTTTTGTAATAGCTTGTTGAGCTCTTTTCAGAAAACTTATTCATTTTGTTCCATAGTAGTTCAGATCGACATAAAAAATTGTTACATGTTCTTTTGATGTATGCTTTTTTTGCATAACCATGAGAAAAAAAAATTTTTTCCTGATGTTCTATCATTGACTAGACTGCATAATTCAGTGGCTAAAGTTTCACCACCTGCCTAATGTAGTATATGTACTGTTGGTCATAGTAGACAGCCAGGTATTGTCCCTGCGAGCTGAAGATGAACAGTGGAGCTGATAGTGATGTTATCAGATGTCTGACTTTCAGACTTGGAAGTAAATCTTCCTAAAGATCATTTGCTCTTATTTTACAAGTCACTTCTATACACCAACAGCTGTTGTTTTCCAAACCAACGTGAGAGTTAAAGTCACATGACCACACAAATTGCACAGTTTCGGACAATCGACATGACATCAACAGAATTCAGGCTTGTGGTCATGTAGCACAATCTTCTATTGACCAAAATGTCTCAAGTAAACATGAAAATATGACTGCCAAACATTCAGAAAGTAATACAGCAATTATGTACTCCACTGCATCTAGTCAGCTCAATTTTCTGACCATCTATTGGCATTTTTCATACTAAATGAACTGCAGAGCATGAAATAAACGTGTGAACTTACCAAAAATTGCTTTCAAATAGAACGGTGTGAATAATGCTGCCAAATCTCTACATTAATGCCACTTAGTTATGTTGTCAACCATGACAGCAATTGGCAGAGGGGCAGTCTTTATTCACAGCAAATAAGGCACTTCTAGTCTAGTTCCAAGCCCTTATTTGCTGTTTATTTTGCATATACTCATAACATAAGCCGTGTCATTTGACAGAATAAAGAACTAATGCTATTTTAAATTCACGTGGTAATTTTCAAGAGTCATAACAAAAATCAAAAGTGTATAATATGTTGGAAAGTGAGAGAATTTTCACAAAACTACATCACATTGTGTATGCTGTTCAGTTTGGAGTAGTCTGCTTTAAGATGAAAAGAAGCACTGTTGTTCTCAAAGCTCCAAAAGCCAAATATGCATCAGATGTTCCTGTTAATCTTTATTAGGAAGTGAAACAAGCTGTGTCCCCTTTTGCATTACTGTCAGTTGTTTAGCTTACATATGCATTAGTAAGTACTGCATGCTTGATGGGGGCTATATTTTTTTTCTAGTGCACAGTTTTCATTATTTTTCATTTAAAAAAACCTACTAAAACAGTGTGAACTAACTACCTCTACTTTTTTAATTTATTTACTTATTGCTGAAAAGAAGGTTATGTCTAAAAAAACACTATAAGATATTTGAGTAGTCTATTTTTGTGGGCTGCAGTGAGTTCTCAAAAGAGAGAGAAAAGGCGAAGGCACGAGGTGATTTTCAGAAGTTACGAGAAAAACAACAGCTGGAGGAAGACCTGAGGGGCTATCTAGACTGGATCACACAGGCTGAGGACATTGATCCAGAGAACGAAGAGGAAGGAGAGGAGGGCACAACACCCAGACATTGTGAGTGCAGCCTTTATATTAATTGCTGTTTTAGGTTCTTCGCATCTAACTTTCTAAAGTTAAAGTCCAAACTTCACTGGTGGGAAATAATGGATTGGATACAGCAGAGAGACGTAAGGATACTTGTTGGGTCAGATAGAAGCAGATGCTCTTGACCTCTTTGCTAGGAGTCAACCTTTCTTTCCCACCATATGGTAGAATTTAAAAAATAACCAACTTTATTTATCTTAACAGGCAATTACAAGTTAGGAAGTGTGCTTAGTTACAAAAAAAAACATTAAAAAAGAACAAGTGCTAGTTGCAATACAGGGACAAAGCAAGTGGTTCATCATAGGTCACAAAAACACGCAATTCTACATCTAAAAATATTCATAAAGCACACCTTCAACATCATGCACCCACTTGCTTGCACAACCAACAGTTTGTTTTTTACCAGCTGCACTCCAGACAGCACAAATGATTTCAAGTGCTGATTATGTTTGCATATAGATATAGCTTAACATTTACCTGTATTCTTAAAACAAAGTGTGGACAATATGCAAGTAGCTGTTCTGACAATTTTCTGACTACCATAAAAGTCAAATACCTCTGCTTGATACCAATTACTTTAAAACAGATATGTACAGTACTGTTCAGACTACTCGTATCATGACCAGAAAACTACATGACCAAAAGAAAATGTGTTATCTTTGTCTTTGGCAGTGTTCAATAGTAGAGGTGAGTTTTCTGTGAATGTCCTATGCTATAGTAAGCATACTGTGCTTTAACATTTAATAAAATATCACACACACACACACAGGTTGTGGTATTAGTCTACCTGCCCACACATACATCCTCTCTTCATCTTTCTCTCTGTCACACACAGTGAGCAAAAGTAAGCTATCTTTACAAAACCCATAGACAAGTCCAGCATCAACTCTTCAATCATACAGTGTCCTTTATACCTATTAAAAGTCATGTTATCTACCTGAGTAAGTGTCCAGCAATGTTTGTCATATAAACACAGAACTCTGCAACACTTTGAGTAAGTATTTGTGAGCTCATTTTTGTTCAGATTGTTTAAACTTAAACTGTGTTGGCTGCTGAAAACATGCCATGGAAATTTCCTGTGCCTCCCTTTCCATGCTAAGGTGATCTTCAGACCACACCACTGACAACAGCATGTTTACATTATAACAAAAATATCCCGCTCTGATCTTTAGAGCACATCATAAATAAACTTGTTCTGTGCATGACAGGAAAAAGAGATTTAGTCATAGAAATTCTGAGTCAAAATGGCAGTAGCAATATAAATTCCTTAGTTTTTGACATTGTTATTAAAGATAATATGTACATTTCTTGAATTATGTTATCACAGCCAAAGTGGTCAGTGAGACAGATTCAGCAGAAAAGGAGCAAGATGAAGAAGCTGAAGAAATGCAGCAGTCTTGGTTTCAGCAGAAACAGTGAGCATAATGTGAAGTGTATCTTATATTGATTGACCCTATATATAAAAGTGCATTTACCAAAGGCCATAAAGAAAAACATGAAAAGTCATTATATTAAAAAAATTATTCCTGTCAGTTCCTGCCACTTAAACTCTCATGTCTGTTTTTGTGTTGTTCCAACTGGATTACTGCAGCCCTCTATTCATCAATATCCTTTACTGCCTACTGGACAAAAAGGGATCAGAATAAGGCCACTCCTGTTCTCTTCCATAGGCAAAAAACTGTCCCTCATCTACAAGCTTCACTGGTTGCTAGTCCAAGCTTACATTGATTCAAGATGGCCACACTTTCCCAAGCATACCTGTCTACTGACACCCTACCACCTATGAGTTATTTTGACTTATAGACATTTGTTACTGACATTGAATAAACATTCATTGCTAAGTCTGTCTGGATTTTTCTGGCCATGTGGCTGTGACCAAATGGCAAAAGCAAGAGGACAGAGAAAGTCAGCTTTTGCAAGCAAGTGTGAAAGAGTCCACAAGAAATTGGCTGGGATTAAAAATTCTTTGTGCTAAATGTGCATTTGAAAAATATAAGCTTAGTTTAGTTTGTTCCTTGTTGCTCCTCTGAGGAGCATAGGGCCGCAACAACACCTTGCCAACAGACCCGGTATAGGGCAGCCCCCTTCAGTTGGGCCCAGGTGGTTCCGATGTCCTTTGCCTCACTCTCAGCTGTTCTTTTCCAAGTCTGCTTCAGCCTCCCAACTCTTCTCTTCCCCTGGGGGTTCCAGTAAAGTGTCCTTTATTTGTTACTTTCATATGCCTCAGAAAATGGCTTAAAACTTCAGGTCAGTTTCGGGGTTGTAAAGTCCGTATTTTTTTCTCTAGCTTTTCCTCTTCCTCCCAATATACTGGGTCTTAATGTTTTAGAGGATGGAGGTGAATTTGTTAATGTTCCTTTTACTGCAAGGTTCATATGCAATGGGGAGGCTGATCTTGCAGTGACCATTTGCTCTACTAGCTGCAGATGGAACAATGTTTCTATCTGCAAAGACTGGTCCACAGCACTGGGAATTGCGATTTGAGCTTCCATACGCGAGTCCTAATAACTTTTCAGCTACTTTTTGAAGCAAAACTTTTTATAGATGATTCCATGCAATTGACCGCATCTGTGCTTAATGGCCTTCACCTTCTTTACATAAATGGCTTAGTACAGGGGCATACAGTGGTTTCTTTGTTTTATTGTCCATAATAATAATTTGGAGGGGAAGGGGGAGTTGGTGTTTTACGGCGAGCCAGCAACTAAGGCTATATCACGGCAAGGCAGCCAGCCCTGTAAACAAATGCCATATGTAGAGGAGAAAGAACAATGTGCGCAAGATGAGAGCTAAACTCAGGACAGTCAACATTCAATGTATTATTGACAGGCACTAACTGTTGTGTCACTGAACCGCCCATTGGATGTCGGGGAGGGGGAGCTGCTTTGAACTTTTGATAGTGGGTGAAGCACTCTCTCAATCAACTTTATTCTGTTGTGCATTTTGCTTGCATATTTATGTATTCATCAAGATGCCACCCTGAAAAAGTGTCCCCATGTGCCTCTATTCAAAGTGCTTTGAGTCTGGTCTGGCGTATTCTGGAGAAAGGTGCTTTATAAATTTGCTAGTATTATTATTGTAAATTTTTGTGGGTGGGAACATTTAGCAAATACTTTGCTGTCAGTATAAATTGTCATTCTGAATCAGTAGAATTTCAGTGGAATTTCTTATTTTCTTTTTCTTCATTCTTTACCTTTTTCTCTTTATCAGGAAGATGTATATTAATGTTGTATTATAATAGTGTTTTGTTTATGTTTATTAATAGATTTTTACATATTTGTGTAAATGTAACATTTAAATTTCTTTTTCTGTGAATGAAAGTTATAATAATGATTACACACATATTATTGGATAGATGCACATAAATCTATAAACATGGTGAATAGATCAATGAAATAGAGTACAGTCAGACCTCGATAAGTCGACCTTCCCTAAGTCGAAAACCTCCCTATATCAAATTAATTGTTAGTTCCCGGCCAAATACCTGCGCCTATTACACCATTTTCCCTAAGTCGAAAACTCTGTAAGTCGAATTTTTTTTTCGGGTCCCTTTGAGTTTGACTTATCGAGGTCCGACTGTAATTATACTAGGATTAGCTTTTGTGGAGAGATTTTAGCACCAATATAAGTCTTGATTAGAATAATAATTTTCCTAGTTGTAACATATAAATGTTGAAACACAAGTGTGAGATGAGAAAAAGAAAAACACTAAAGTATTATCATTCAATGCAATCATCACTGAACTTTGATTTATTCAGCAGAACTCAATATCCCACATCTTTTGTTTCCATGTTTGAAATTATCTCCCTTGCAGGAACACTCTTGACTGGCACAAAGAACGCATGCTGCAACTCGGTCCTTGCTTTTTATATAGGAGATTGTGCTTTATGATGCATCTTTCTAAAGTACAGTCTTTGCCTACGGCCCGGGCCAGACCTTCCCCACCCCTACTTTAGATAGATTGAAGGTAGTCTTTATAGTATGCCTTCTTAAGACAGTCACCAACTCTTAGACGGAACAGTTTCAGAGACTAGAAATCCATTAGGCAGTTGTAATATAAGTACAAGGGAACATTGCCTTTTCCTGCTTCTTGGTTCTGAGGTTTAATTTTAAAATCCTGCCTTTGCAGATTGAGGTTTCAGAAGTTCAACAGGAGAAGTCGCAGATTCTGTAGAAGAATAGTCAAGTCTCAAGCCTTCTACTGGGGTGTAATTGTTCTTGTATTTCTCAATACCTGTGTACTGACCTCTGAACATTATGAGCAACCTCAATGGCTGGACGAATTTCAAGGTGAGAATTTCTGGTTGTATTATCTTGACTGTTAAGATGTGGTATTGGTGGGTTTGTTTTGTACTCATTATTCATACATGTATTTATACATGTTCTTATGTTAGCAGATATTTTGCATGGATAGTATCATCTAGAGAAATCGAAGAACAATCCTTAAATAAGTCACAAGTATGCTTCATTCGCTTTCTTATTTATTTAAACATAATTATTATGATTACACATGCGAAAATAGTGTAAAGCCATACAAATCATCACCTTTTTTTTTTTTTTTTGGAAGGAAAGGAGTTATGCATGATATAATTTAATACTTTGTTGTCTATTGTGTTTCATGATTTGTATTTTGTGAAAAGCAAGTCCTTATTCTGTTTCAATAAAACCTTATCCTATGATTTCAGCCATTGCCAACTTGTTCTTCGTGGTGCTGTTTACGATGGAGATGTTTCTCAAGATGTACAGCCTTGGTTTCCAGGGCTACTTTGTCTCGCTCTTCAACCGCTTTGACAGCTTTGTTGTCATCTGTAGCATACTGGAGGTCATCTTTCTATACACTGATGTTATGCCACCTCTAGGTGTCTCTGTGCTGCGCTGCGCCAGACTGCTCCGTGTCTTCAAAGCAACACGGTTTGTGAATACCACTTTAGAATACAGATAGTCAGTAGTTCTTTTATGAGGCATAGTAGGCAGCTTACTGAAATCAAAATACATGTAATAAGGTCCTTATAGGGATATGTTGATAAGTGTTGAAGTATACTAGTTTGCTTGTCATCATTTTACAGTTATTTTTTCATATTGTGTGATAATCAAAATATTTTAGCAATGCTCTCTGCTTGTAATTTTAATCTCAGCAATATTAATGATTGTGTATTTATGTGTGTTTGCATCATGGATGGAGACAGGTATTGGTCATCACTGCGGAACCTGGTAGCCTCCTTACTGAACAGTATGCGTTCCATTGCCAGCTTGTTGCTGCTGCTGTTTCTGTTTATCGTCATCTTTGCTCTACTTGGCATGCAGCTCTTTGGTGGTCGGTTCAACACAGAGAATCCACCCCGCAGCAACTTTGACACCTTCTGGCAGTCCTTGCTCACAGTGTTCCAGGTTGGTCAGAGTTTTTTTCTTTGTTTTGCACACCTTTGTCTCTGAAGCACTCCACATTTTCTACTTCCTCTTTTCTCACACATTTTTGTCTGGGTTTTTTTCCTCTCCTTTCACACTTTTGCAATTGTGTCATAGCATGTGTTGATTTGAACATCGGAACCACATGGGCCCAACTGAAGGGGGCTGCCCAAAACCGGGTCTGCTGGCGAGGTGTTGTTGTGGCCCTATGCTCCTCAAAGGAGCAACAAGAAATAAACTAACTAAACATGTGTTGATTTAAATTGTTTTCATACTGTTTATGTTGCTTGCTACATGGTATGCTGATGACCTTTTTTTCTTTTTTTCAGATCTTGACAGGTGAAGACTGGAACGTGGTGATGTATGACGGCATCCAAGCATATGGTGGTGTTAAGGAGTTTGGCGTCACTGTCTGCCTGTACTTTGTTGTCCTTTTCATCTGTGGTAACTGTATCCTTGTCATCAAGATGCCATTTAAATACCTGTCAAACACATCCTATATGTAGTTTCACAGTCCATGGTGATTATTTTGTTATTGTTCATCTCCCTTTTCATCTCTTTTTGTTTATTTCTTTTCTCAAAACTACATTTTTACATTCTGGCATCTGCATCACTTTCACTTCGCCTGCATCATATTAGTTTCTATGACAGCAGTGATTACAGAGAGCCCTTACAGAGAATTTCAGTCTCTATGACAGTAGTGATTACAAAGAGCCTGACATAATTTCATTCTCAGTGACAGAAGTGATTACAGAGAGCTCTTACAGACAATTTTTTTTTCGGTTAGAGTTGGAGTGAAGAGGAGTTTCTCTCTCTCTCTCGTTCTTTTTCTCTCGCTTCCCCCCATCCTGCCTCTCTGTTTACTACAGTTTTAAATGGTGATGTCTGTTTAATGGGATCAATGAGCTTGTGTGTTTGGTCTTTGCTGCAGCATGTTCCTGGGCATGGTCACTTGGCTGAAATAAAATCTTTGTAGTGATTGAGTTTGTAAGGTCCTTGACCAGAGAGAAGACATCCTGCTGAATGTCTTCTTGGCCATTGCTGTGGACAACCTTGCTGATGCCCAGAGCCTGACGGAAGTAGAGCAAGAGAAAGAGGAGGAGAAGGAGCGTGCAAGATCATTACGGCGCTCCAAGAGCAAGTCTCCAGAGAAGGAGGGACAAGTGAGTTAGGAACAAGGGGATGGATAGGTGACAAGATTGTGGTCTATTATCTACACATCATGAAGGGTGTGCTGAGTGTTGTTTTAAAGTTTTATAGTTTTCTCACGTCTTTTGATAAGGCTGTTAAGATGATGAGAGGTAATGAAAGAGACTACATATCTTTGTTTTTTAGCCAAACAATGAGGAAGACGAGGGAGTAGATGTGAACGGCAATGACAACAATGAAAGTGAAGTTAAAGATCATCTTAGCCGCCAACCCAGTGCTGCTAGCAGTAACCGCAGCAGAAGGTTTGTTCCATTTAAACATATATTGGTGCATTGTTAATTTGCACAAATTAGGATCAGTAATATCAGTGTCGAGAGACTTGGGGAACTCAGTGAGGTACAGGGATGTCAAAACCAATGTTCAGTAAGTCTAAGTCATATTCTTTATGTTTCAGATCTTATGCAAAGGAAAACAGTGACCACCATGTTCGAATTGACCTCAGTCCAGAGAGAGATTTATCAGGCCAGCATCGCAACAGTCACCGCGTCCCCATCAGAGGTCAGTCAGAGACTACAAACAGTAAAATGCAAGGGAACAAGAAAATAAAGCTTATTTATCTCTTTACTGTTCACTTAAGCATGCAAAATCAAAGAACCACATCTGCTTGCCTGATGAGCAAGAAAATGTAGACTTTAAAGAGATCAGACACCTGGTTTTAACCCATTTATGCCGGAGGTTGAAATTTTTGAATTTGTGCATAAAATTCATGTGTAACCTACAGATGTTCAAGGAGCAAGAGAAAAACATTTTTTGAACGTGATGCATAAATGGGCTAAATGTGAAGAACTGAGAGATTGAGGGAGACCAAAAAAATCCTTATTTTGCTCTTCATCAGATTTAGGGATGGCTTGAGAGCAGAAAGACTACCGAGTCACCTTTAGGTGGAGAGAATTTTAGAGATGGCACCCTTAATGTATGCCCATTGTCGGATTTGCTTACTGGATACTCTTTCTAAAACTATTTTTATTTCACCAATTGTTTAGCCATCATGACTTTCCAAAGAAAAAGGGAAAAAAGGAGCCTAAAAAAATCATGTTTTGACATCTTTGCAGATGACGAGGAGCAGAATGAGGGCACAGATGAAGAGGCAGAAGATGGAGAAGAGGAAGAAGAAGAGGAGGAAGAAGGGGAGGAAGAGGAGGAGGAGGAGACACACTCAACAGCTCGACCTCGTCGTATGTCGGAGCTGCACATTCCCTCCAAAGTCAAGCCCATCCCTCCAGCTAGTTCTCTCTTTCTCTTTTCCTCAACAAACAGGTACTGTTATTTACACTCATGTGCTGAGTGAGGGAATGAGAGAAAATTTGCAGTTGCGCATGGTTTTGCCCCTTCTTAAAAAAATTGTAAAAAAAAAATAATTAAAAGAGGTAGAAGAATAATTTAAATTGATAATGATGGATCAAATTGTATTAAACAGGTTGAGTGTTACCTGAGTCTTGCTTGAAAACTCATTTTATATGATAATCCAAAGAGAATCAGGTTCATGAAGTGGAGTTTTGAAAAAGTTCACACAACACATGTTTACATAGATAATATCATCCAAGAACAACTTAGACCTCCAGGAAGTAGACTTTCATGTTTGCAAATCAAGAAGAAATGAACACACATTGTTTTTGTCCTTAGAAGTTCACAATGATGCATTGGAAAGGTGCCAGAATTCTAGTCATGAACCTCCTTGCCATGTTTCCAAATGGAAGAGAAAGGGCAGCCTGGGAAAATTCCCAAACTTCCTTTACAACACACTTCCTTTCATATGCAAGGAAGATAATTGTTTTCAGAAATGTGTAAACTATCTAAATTACGCATTTTTTTAGCAAAATAATGCACTTTAAGGGTAAAAAATAAAACAACAATGTGCCTCTTGGCACCAGGCAATGCGGGTGCTTGGAGGTGTAGCGTGATCAGCTGACCGCAAGCAGGACGAAAGCAATGCGTTAAGAGCAAAAACAAAATGAATGGTGTGAAAATTTTTAAAAAGGAGAAATTCCCAACACAAGGAAATTGATTACCAATGGATGAACTGACCACACTGTCAGATGTGTGTCTGACAAATCCACCCAACAGGTGCGGACACATACAAATACACAAACACACAAAATGTATGTACGAGCATACTGTGGAACTAAAGGGAAAAGAAACCAAGGAAGGCCTTAAAACGGTGAGGACAACAAACAAGATGAGAACCATCACCAATTTGCTCTCTCCCTCAAGAGCCAGTTAAAAATATCTGAAGTAAACTGTCTGGCCTTAAAGGGATTCTAAAGGCAAAATAAAACTGCTTAGAATCGCGTAAAGAGTAGGATAAATTTGAATCTCGTCTATTTATATGTGTGTTCATGTGGAAAACGTTGAAGATTTTTAGTAGAATGTTGTGTTTAATAAGAGAAATTACACTCTTTTTTTTTTTTTTTTTTTTTTTTTTTTTTTTTTTTTTTTTTTTTTGCCTCCACGAAGTCTCGTTCTCTGTCACATGACCCTATGACGTGTAGTTTCCATAGTGAGAACCATGCCTCGAGAATGTGCTGCACCCGATTGCCACGAAAAGATGGGAAAAGATTCAAAATTTTCTTTTCATCAGTTTCCGAAAGACAGAGCCTTACAAGCCTTACAAACAGAGTGCATCATACAGTTGAGTATCCCTTTAAATGTGCAGGGAAACAGCAAGTGCCTAAGCAGGTATGAATGTAAGACACTAGCATAGGTGCTGGGACTAGTTCCCTGGTGCATGCATAGGCACAAGATAAACAGTTCACCTGTCTGTCACAGATTCAGAGTGCTGTGCCACAGGATCTGTAACCACTCCTACTTTGGTAATGTGGTCCTGGCTTGTATTCTCATCAGCAGTGGCATGCTTGCAGCAGAGGACCCTCTCCGTAGCAATTCACCACGAAATCTGGTTAGTACTATTATTGTACATGAAGGGAGCTTGAAGCCAGTTGTGGTTTTTGTATTTGTTTAATTTGTTTGAAACTGCAGTAAAACCTCCCTATTAAGGCTCACTAGAAACCACCACACCAGGTCATAACTGAAGGGAGTGGGGGATGTTGTAGCTGGGAGATCAACCAGTCTGCTTTCATTCCAGGATTCATCCCTTCAAACACCTATCAATTCAAGTTCATTTATTTAAATTTTGAATAAAGTTCTTTAAAAAAAAATCATATCCTAATGCATTTTTTTTATGCTTTTACTTGGTCGTGCTTATTCTGCCATTGTTGTGCTTGACTGAAGATTTGTGGGGAAACTAACTCTCCAGATAACAGTAACCAATCAATACATATGTACCATGGTAGACAAAAATGTTGTCTTAAAATGCTCTATTTATATTTTTGAAGGGAATTTTTGCAAAAAGGTCACAATAAAGCATAAACAGTTGGTCATAAACATGACTTCTGTAAAGTGTAGTTCATGAAACAACCGACTGATGCTCAATGGTAAAGAGGACAGTGAATAGGGAAGCCAGTCATTTCAACCAGAAACCATATAGCTTTGACTATAGTAACCTCACACCTCATTTAAATCAACTCAGTCATGACCGTACCTTCCCACGCAAGACTACATCTTCCGAGCTCCAAAAGTCAAGTTGACCCAGACCCAGGCTCAATGAATGCCCGAGCAATGACACCTGTTTCATATTAGCCAAACATCATTCAAGCCAAGCATATTCATTTAGTAATAACCTCCATGCTCAAAAATAAGGAAACCGCAAAGTTTTTTTTAAACTTGATTTTAGAGAAGATTGTGTTTTTGCACCGTTGTATAGTTTTATTTCATGTCTGAATATACATTTAATACGAATCTCCAAACTAAAGAATAATTTGACAAAGGCCTTTCTTTAAAACAAAAGAAAACAAAAAACAATGGTTTAAGAGAAAATGCCACTATATGCCATTGTGTGATTTGTTATCTGAATGAATATTGCCACATAGCCATTTTTGCTGAGTAAGATGATGGATGAACTTGCTCAAACATTGCATAGCTCTGTGGGTAATCTTTGATATTAATAGCAACTCCTGTCACTGGATCGATTCTTATTTTGGGTCTGAATTGATTCAGCTTTTGGTGTTGGGACGATACAGTCATTACAGAATCAGTTCAACCTCAGAAAATTGTAATATAGGGTAAACAATTGACCAGATGCAGTTTATTTTAAATGTACTTAAATTTTTTTTCAGCATGTGACTTCTGCAGAAATGTCATGATAGAATGCAAACTCTGTTGTAATTCAGGGGAGGGAGGTAGTAGTAATAGAGATGAAATTTATATACAAAATGTGCTTGTGAAAAAATATTTGGGTGGTAACTAAGAGAAGGTTGTAATAGGGAACATCTTAATAAGGAGGTTTTACACTATTTTACTCCTATGTCTAGCCTTCTAAGCTTTTCTTCCAGAAAGAAGCAAATAAGCTTGATGTTTTATATAGCCGTTGTTTGTGAATTGTTTCTATTCTTCAAACCACCAGTGCTTAGGCTGCATATGTAGTAAGTAGCATGTGTATATGCTTAAAAGGAAGAAAAGAGGGTCATTTAGTCTGCATAAAGCAATTTTTTTTCTAATTTTTGTTTAAAATATTTAATTCAAAATAGTTACAAGCATTTCACCTGTCAGATATTCTCTGATGGCAAGCCACCAAAGTTACAATTTGTTCATCTGAAACCAAGGAAGGGCTCTTTTTGTAAGTGGTCTTTTTTGGGGGGTTAGCGAAAGTGGAACAGAAAGATTTTATTCCTTAGATATATAACATTGAAAGTGCTGCTTTTAACCTCGTAGACTGGGGGGGTTTTACACATTTTGTAGCCATATGCATCTTATCAAAATCTCTCTGACTTCATCCTCAATGTCTTATATGCGATCTTGCATTTCAGATTCTCAACAAATTTGACTACTTCTTCACAAGCGTGTTCACAGTTGAGATCATAATCAAAGTGAGATTCTTTTCATGTGCAATGTTCTGGCATGTATGAGGTTGTCTCTTTTTGCTATATACCTGCTAGTTTTTCTCGACATCATATTTGTTGTGTTGTGGCCAACTTTTTATGCTTCTCGACTCGCATGCCAAACTTGTAGGAATCTCTATGTGTGTTTTTGTGTGTGTGTAAAGATTTGGGGGGGGGGGTGATTGTCTTTATTTGTGTGAATGAAGAATTGGAAAATCTGCTCTACCCCATTCCCTATGTTTGTATGGACAGCTAACTTTATTTCTATTCTTTCAGAACTTGCTTGTTGGATAGAAAGAGCATCAATCTCAAGTTTTAAATAAACCATTTTGCTTTTCTTTGTGGCTTGTCATCTAGTCATTGATCTTTGAGGAATTTATTTCCTTGGTTTTTATGGTTTTCTTTGTGATTGCTGTCATTATTTATTGCTTGAATGCTTGAACCCTTGAGTAAAAGTAATATCACTTTACCTCAGGTTAGTTTCCAGACTTTTGTGAAGTTTTAGTAGTTAAAGATTAGGTTCTCAGTGTGATTTTATTGTCAGTCATACACCCACCCTTATCCCTTTCATTGAGGATCTAATTTTTTTTAAGACAGTTTGTGATGTTTTGTATTCTTTACTTGAATCCTTGCACAGTTAAGGTTTTCTTTGTACACTTCTTAAAAAGTGATGTGATTCTTTATATGTGAATATTTTATCACTTTACAACGTAGTGTGATTCTTATATATGATTACTTTATTGCTTTACAAAGTAGTGTGATTCTTTATTTGTGAGAACTTTATCTCTTCCTGGCAGACTCTGTCTTGGGATGTTTTGAATAACATGAGTGGTAACTTCACAGTTTGTGTTTAAAAATTGTTGCTCACTTTCTCTTCCTTAGAAGCTTCTTCATGTGATGCTGGTGCTTCCTTGTGCAAACGTTGTAGCTTAATATTTAAAAATAATGTTGTCTTTGAATGACTTTCATTAATTTTTATTTTGTTGTTACTAATTGTATATTATGCATTGCAAAAAGTGACATTCACTTGCTTTAACAAAGAATTTTATGTATTTAAATTCATTTTCACTGGGGACTTCTACATTAACTTTGTGATATTTTTTTGGCTTTACCTGGGTTGAACTATATTTTTAGATCTTTTCTTAGACATCATTCGTCCAGATTTGTTTCTTTTTCATCTTCTTGTAAACTTGAAAGTCATTTCATTCTGATGTCAGTTCTTCTGTTTTATTTCCTTTTGTCACACCATCGTCTCTGTGTTCAAGTCAGTTTGTGTTTTTCTTGTCCTTGCCTTATATTTTTGTCAGGTTTTGCACACTGGTCAAATGATACCATTTCACCTTTGATTATTCTTAACAAACAGCTGATTGCCTAGTCTGAATTTGTTCAATATTTTAAATTTAACAGTGTCTCCTGTTTAATTTTAACCAGCGTTAAATGTAACATTCTTGTAATGTTGTATCAGCCTTGTAGCAATATTGAGTGCAAAAAGTTTTTTTTATATACAGGATTAGCTTGCTGCCATGTTTCATTGTGTGTGTGCAGCTCGTCACCTATGGGATGGTGTTACACCAGGGCTCATTTTGCCGCAGTCTCTTCAACATGTTAGACCTGGTTGTGGTTGCAGTCTCCCTAATCTCCTTTCCTCTTGAGTATGTCTATTTCATCTTGTTCAGCTAATCTGGGTGACTACAGTCATAGCTTCTGGCCGGCTCACTGCATCTGTCTGGCCATTACTGAAATAACGATATGTACAAAATATAATAAATTGTATACTGTAAAGCACAGGCCTGCTTGTCTCTTCTTGTAGTCTTGATTGTAAAGAGGTGAGTTGCAAATAACACAGCATTGACTGTGGCTGTTTTCTAACATAGGACAACAGAGCAGAAGTTTTTGCCTTGTTATGTATATTAATGTTAGCAAAATTAAACTGTATTTTATAGTTTTTCAGACATTGGTGTGGAAATTTCATTGAAGAAATAGAACTGTGTAATGTTATTGTGTCTAACCACGAGGGTGTGTGTATGTGATATGCATGTCCTCTTGTGTGCAGCAATGAAGCTATCTCTGTGGTGAAGATCCTCAGAGTATTGAGAGTGTTGCGTCCACTAAGAGCCATCAACAGAGCCAAAGGACTTAAGGTAACATGGGATCCAAGGACTGCATTACTCTCTTTTTTTAAAACTATTTATTATCATCTGTTCAAAGGGATAAATGTTCTATTGTGTCCTTGTTCAAAAATAATGAAAATAGAAAATATGAATGTATGTGGATTCTGCAGACCTATTGTATTGCATATCTATGAAATAGAGAGTCATGCAATACATGTGTATAGATAGATAAATTTTTGTTTGTTTATTTAAAAACTACACCAACTTATTATCTGAACTTGGGGTGGGGGGGAAGAAGGAAAGGGAAAACAATGGGAGATAATCCTATCTAGTTCATGAGAGAGATGCATTTATTCATAACACCTTGACTCTGGGCCTTGACCTTCGATTGCGATCTTCAGATACTAAGGTATTATCAAAAAAGTCTTTAAAAAAACTAGTCATGACATGAAGATAAATCAAAACTATAATTGAAATTCAAAGTTGTGAGAAAGAAACCCCTTTCCTACCACATTCCATTGTGAAATAGCACTTTCTTGTAAATCCACAGAAAGTTAGGCACATGAGCTTGCGACAAAAATTCGAGCCCTTAAATAGGTTGTGCCGTAAAATTAATTTTAATACTCTAGTTGTTGGGGTTTTTTGGTTTTTTTTTTTTTTTTTTTTTGCTATGTTTGTTGAAAGTATGTGGTATGAAGTGTCCATAAATATAGTTTAAAGTATAACTGCTTATCTGGTTCTTGTGCCTGTAGAAAAGTCAACACGTTACAGACTATCCTTGAAATCGTATGCATCAGACAAAGTCTTTCAGTTTCAAGCAAAATTTATATATCGCAGTAAATCTGTTCATGTTTCTAAGATTCTTAGCAGATATTTAATCAAATTAGCATTTGGAAAACCATTTTTACACATGACTTCCATCGTCTACTAGACAAAAGCAATTATCTTGGTGATAAAAGTTTCTGCGATTTTGGGACAAAGTACCATCATGACTAAATATGGATTTGGATCGCATTAATTTTTTGCAGGAATATGTTGAGGTGAACATTTTGAGGTGAAAACTTTCAGTGCACCCTGAATGTTTGAAACTTTGTAGTGTAAATAGAATTTACTTGAAACGTGACACAACCTTGACCAGGCTATTTTTTTTTTATTATTATTATTATTGATGATGACCCAATGCCCGCATTGAAGCATACAAAACATGCAAACAACGCACAGAAGCTAGTATTATCATATGTATCTCCTGAAATCCATTGATGTAGTTTCAGGTTCAACCAAGATCTGGTTCGCTGTTCTTTCTCTGCATATGGCATCTGTTTACAGGACTGGCTACCTTTCCATGATATAGCCATAGTTGCTGGCCTACGTAAAACACTAATCCCCCCCCCCCTTCCAACCAAGAAAAAAATTAAGATGTAAGCCATCTGAGTCAGACTGTATGCTAGAGGCGAACTTTTGTCACAAGCTCATATCAAATTGTATTTCCAAAAATAAAATTTTGATACAAGCTTGCACACAAATGACAATCACTATAATGCTTAGCTCTATTATTCAGTGGATTTTAGACCACACACTATATAGAAATGCATAAACATAACTTAACAATAATCAAAACAACTTAAAAATCAGTAAAAGGCTTGAAAATGATGAAAAATTGCTCATTGTCATCACATGTGCATTTGTGCTGCCATCACTTTTGAAAAGAATGTTAGATCTGGAAGAAGTTAAATCTTCATATTAACTTCTTCCTGTTCTCATGTAAGGGATGTAACCCCTTTCAAGTGTGATTCACAATTCAACTAGCTAAATGACTGGATTTCATGCCTTTTTGTTTACACGGGTTTTCTAGTAAAAATTATTGAATATTATAGCCGTAGGTGGGCAACCTGGAGTTAATAGTTGCTGAAGGGGCCAGACTTATTTGTCCATATCGGACCCAAGCTATTATGCCTATACTCTAAGCTTTGAAAGGAAAAAGGTGCGTCTTTTTATATATATATATACAGGCAAAGCAAAACCCATGTGTTAAACGGAAAGATTTCATCTTGCCTTAAGCTTAGATGTTTTTTGGTTAAAATTTTACTTTTGTCTGTTTTACAGCACGTTGTACAGTGTGTAATTGTAGCAGTGCGTACCATCTACAACATCATGCTGGTTATGTTCCTCCTGCAGTTCATGTTTGCAGTCATTGGTGTCCAGCTGTTTAAGGTTGGTTCTGCTTTTCTCTGTGCTGTTGTACACAGGCATGGACAGACACATGTGCTGATCGTGGAGTGGAAGTTTTGTAAATATATATGGAAGCCACTACTCAGCCTCCACCCTAGCCAAAGGCAAATGGTCCCACTGCCTTGTGGCTGATCTTGGGAAAAAATAAAAACTAAGAGAGTAAACCACCTTACAGCTGAACGAATGTGAAAGTGTTGGCCAGGGCTCCAATGCCCATGTGTTGACAACTGAAGTGATCCTTTGGAAGGGTGTCAGTTGTGCTATCACAGAGAGAAGTGCCACCAGTAGTGCCTAAAAACAAGAAATATGAATAAACAAATCAGAAGAAACTTCATGGCGAATCAGTTGAGGCTTGGATCAGCAACTACCATATGCCTCATTGGCAAGCTTTAGGGTGAGGACATCAAAAATTTTGAGAAAAACAATAATTGGTATGTAGGAGCTGGCAGAAAATGGAATTAGGATAGCATCAGTGACAGTGGCAGTAGCCACACTGGATAGGATTTGATGAATCAATACCATCCGGTTTGCTTCTAAGTACAGACTGTGCAAGTCCCACATAGTTGCAGTCCTGCTATGTGAATGTGAGATATGGCCTCAGCCTGCAGATACAGAGAGGAGAACATAGGCTTTCAAGACCTTGTACCTGTGGAGGCTGCTCTGAATCTCTTACACGGAACACAAAACCAGTGATTTAGTGAGTTACCAGGAACCCCTTCTCACAGCAGTGATTTAGTGAGTTACCAGGAACTGCTGGGGTTCTGTTCTATATAAATCTTATTTTTATTATTATGATGATGATGATTTCTGACAAAACATATTATGTACCCTTTTCTCTTTAAAACTTCCAAGATTTCTTTTTTTTTTATTAGATCTAAATAGCATTGTTTAATTTGGATTTTTTTTCTTTTTTAGGGACAATTTTCACGGTGCACTGATGCATCCAAACTGACCAAAGATGAATGCAGGTATTATCATTTTTGATTATTTTTTCAGAAATTTATTTACAGATTATCATATTTGTACCAGGGTTGCTTTTTATGACATGAAAACTGTTAAAATATTTTGTTTCACATTGATCAGAAATTTAGAATGTGTTTTTGATGCTATTGTTTCTTGTGATAAAGATGCTTGGCTTGTAATACAGAGGTCAGTACATCGACTACAAAGAAGGGAACTTTAAGAGTCCTGAAGTGAAGGATCGTCTTTGGGAGGAAAGCGAGCTTAACTTTGATGATGTCAGCAAGGCAATGTTGACACTGTTCACTGTTGCCACATTTGAAGGATGGCCAGGGTAATTGTACATGTGTTTTTCTTGAAGATCTAGAACTTTCTAACATTTCATTTTAGCATACTCTTATTCTGTCCTGTGGGTGAGGAAGCACATATGGGATGTCTTGCTGTTTAAAAAATAAGGATGATAGTTTTAGAGAGATGTTGCTAACACTGCTCCATTCGTCCTTCACATATCTTTGACCATTGTTTTCTGCTACTCATGTACACTGAATTGTGGAGCTGATGTTCACAGTGTACTTCACTCATCATTATTTACGAAGATTTGCATGTTGGCATAGTCTGTGTGCGACAAATGCATGAAGGTGTGCCAATCCAATAGCAGTATATAACTGAATGTAGGCTTAGGCAGGAGTGGAGACAACTTTCGCCATTCTTAAGCTTTACTTAAATGAAACTATTTTTCCTTTTCCACGTGAACGATGATTTAGAACTGCATATAATTTGGGGAATGCTGCAACAGCAGTGTTAATCCTGATCTCTTGTAAGTGAAGTCAGTGTGTGCAATATGACATACTACATTGCTTTCTAATTAAGAATTTTACATGCCGGATGAATATTAAGGAATATTTGTTAAAAAAATCCTTACCAGAAAGGCCAGCTTTTTGTCTTCATGAGAGTGGGTTGAATGTTTGACTTTATCTGGTCATATTTACTCCCTCCAGAGATTATGACTGCATATGCGTATGCCCATTTACATACTCAAGGAAGTATGGTGAATGAAGTATAGTATGTAATTTGCTCAGTTGACATGATTGCATTGACTGCAATTTGCTTCTTTGGCATGCAATATTATGATGTCACAGAAATAAAATTTTATTCAAAAAAAAAATGTACATATTAGTCTTTCTCTGCTTGATGAGACCATAACTCTCACACAATTACACAAGCACTGACACAGTACCTAGACCTCTGCTTTATAGCTAAAGCAAGCAAGTGCAGAACTTGGAGACTAGTAAATCCCCATAGTGTGTCCACTTTCATCTCCATGAGATGATTCAGTTGATTAGAATTAATTTGGTAGCTTCCAGAGATAACTTCATAAGTATTTATCCTTGTGATTATTTTCTCAAGAATTAACTATCTGCTGAAAATTATTTTTATTTATCAACCCTTGTGGATTTCAAAACCTTAGAGTCTACCTTCTTAATCCTGTAACAGCCTACTGTACCAGTCCATTGACTCATACGAAGAAGGAAAGGGTCCTGTGCAGAACAATCGACCGGCTGTGGCCATCTTTTATTTTATCTTCATCATTGTCATTGCTTTCTTCATGGTGAACATCTTTGTGGGTTTTGTCATCGTCACCTTCCAGAATGAGGGAGAACAAGAGTACAAGAACTGTGAACTGGACAAGAACCAGGTAATACAGTCTGATAATTGATGCCACCAGTTCATGAAAGAAGCAAAATTGTGATCTTGGAAATTAAAACTTAGTATATAGTTTGGAGGTCTGTACTCTTTTTAATGTGTGTTTATATATATATATCTGTTCATATGGTACATGGGTTCTTGTGGATTGTGTGCAGACATGTGTCTGAAGGTACATGTGTAGCCCACAAACTACTTTTTCAATGATAGTTTTTAATAAACCATTACTTCTGTTGCTTCTATACATGTATATTTCTTCAAAATAGACAAATGGCTTTGTTCTCAATATAGCAATAGTTTTTTAATTGTGCTATTTCACAGAGAAAATGCATTGAATTCGCTCTGAAAGTGAAGCCAATCCGTCGCTACATCCCCAAGGCACGATGGCAGTACAAAATCTGGTGGTTTGTGACCTCACAAGCCTTTGAGTATGGCATCTTTGTCCTCATCATGATAAATACTGTGACGCTCGCTATGAAGGTATGTCTTATACAGATAAATTATGTAACTATAAAACTGTAACACTGGACATGAAGGTATGTCTTATACAGATATACACTATGTAACTACAGTTCAGGCGGTCCCCAAATTACGATGTTGTTCCGTGGAAACAAGGCTTTACACAGTAAATGGGAGATGTGTCGTAACCACGAAACATCGTAACTCGGGGCTAACGTAACCTGAGCACCGCCTGTACTGTAACGCTGCTTGAGATTAAAACAACAGATTTTTTTTAGGTTTTTTTTTTTCCCTTTGCATTTAGAAAGGAGGAAGAAAGATATTGAATGTTTTGTTGACATAATGTATAGTTGTTTGTTTTTTTTTAACTCGTAAAACCTTGATCTACTGTTTTACTAATAACACCTTGATGTGAGGTGGGGTTTTTTAACCAATAATACCTGATGTAATGTTTTCAACTGATATAACACCTTCATATAATGTGTCTTGAGCAGCACTCTAAACATGTGCTGAAAGGTTCTCAGACCCTGGTTTTCAGTTTGTTGAAAGGATCTTACACTACTTGTCAAGTTTTGAAAATGACTAACCAGAAACCTAAACTAAGCTCTAAACCTAACCTCAGTATCGATTCAGAAAGAAGGATCTGAGTTCTATTTAAGATTTGTGATGCCTTTTGTGAGAGCAGATGGCCTAGGAGTTGTTTATTCCTAGCTAATCATTTGTGATATAGATGTCTTATATTATGCTACAGCTGTAAGAGATGTATAAGTTATAGGTCTTAAGTTACAAGGCACACAATGTGACAAAGTAACCATGTGCTTTTATATGTTTTAGCTGATTATGTGCCAGATGCTAGCATAGTCCTTGATTGTTTTCTTAAAAGATTTATAGAGCAAGTGTGTATTACAATGTGTGACTTTTCCATGTGATGTGCAGTACCACAATCAGAGTGACAAGTTAACAAATGCCCTGGACTACCTCAACATGATCTTCACTGGTGTTTTCACACTTGAGTTCCTACTCAAGCTTGCAGCCTTCCGCTTCAAGGTCAGCCATTTTATCTTCATTTTGAGCAGTGCAGCTCTCTTTTTTGGTTTTGATATGGTTTTTGAAGTCTTTTGAAGATTAGACAGGTAGCAAATATTGAATTTGTTTTTTTGTAAATACTAGCATCTACAATATTAGGTTGTTAGCCTTAGGGGTTCATTAACAGATTCTTTCAATGGAAAGCAAAAAGAAACTAAGTGGGGAGACAGAATAGATAAAGAAGAGGCATTTGAGATTGTCGTGCATTAGGGGAAACAAAATAAACCAGAATATAATGAAAACTCGAAAGTGTTTCGATTTTTAACCATGAGATTTACTTGACTCAAAGAATTTTAGACTTTTGGAGATATTTCTAACATAATTACTAACTAGAGACTTTGTGTTGACAGTTTCTATGCTGATACATTTTTTGCTGTGTAAAATTCCTATCAGGGTAATATATATGCTGGAAAAAGTCATTTTGTCTGATGATAACATTTGCAGAACTACTTTGGAGATGCATGGAATGTTTTTGACTTCATCATTGTGCTCGGCAGCTTTATTGACATCATCTATGCCGAAGTGAACGTAAGTGAACACCTGTTGCTGCATCTCAGCTGACAACAGCATCAGCCTTTGACCATAATTAGTCTCATTTTACAGACAGTTATGGCCATGTGGCATGTCTCACATAGATTATTTTGAAAGTCTTCTTGGCATTAACTGATCCTTTGGCACGTTTTGTCTTGTCCAGTGCTGTTGTTCCAGTTCCATGTTCAGTACCACAGACTAGCTAATAAAATATTCTCACATAATGTAATCAGATCAGTATGTCCTTTTTTTCTTGGTTGCAACATTCTTTAATTTTTTTCCCATAAATCAACTGGTAATGTCTTATACAAAAAGAGGACATTCATTTTTATCTCGTGTCCTGGAGCTAGCCACGATGTTGAGTCTTTTGTGTTTCCACTCAGTACTTTTTTTAATATTTGTTCACAAACAAAATGGACAGGGAGGGGGGCTTGTAATGTCCTTTAGGTTTAGATATCTACTATTGTCATCCCCTTCACTTTCACAAACACAAGCCCCTGTACGCTGTTGAACACATAGATGACAGAGCAAGGAAAAGGGTTGGGTGTCTGCTTTGTTTGCGGTTTGGTTTTTTTTTTCTTTTTTTTTTTGTGGCACAGAAGCAAAGCAGTGTCACTGCATAAGTGTGGCATTGTGGCAGTAGTGCCGTGTTGGCACCCTCAGCACATGTCTACTAATTGCTGGAGCACTACATTTCACACAAGTGATCAGAAGCAAGAAGGGGCAATTCTAATAAAAAAAATCTTGTAGTTTTTATCTCCTTTTTGCATATAAAGATGCAGGTAAATCCTTGAATCATAATACGATCAGATTTTCTGTGCTGCAGTCAGACCAAAATGTTGAACAAGAAGACCTGAAAGTTTCACTCACCTACTCTTTACATATTTGTAATTATTGTCATACATATTTATCATCATTGGCATAATATTTTCTTCAAACTTTCTGGTGCAAGTAGACATTCCTTCAATCTTTTTACTCTCTCTCTCTGTTCATTAATGTTTATATTACAGTGACCACATGTAAACACTCTTTCTCACTCTCTCACACAGTCCCATTTTTCCAGGCATTCATCCTTTAAACACTGTTTTCCAGCTCACTGCAAATTAGATTTTACTGCCATTAACATCATGCATTTCTAAGTCTTTACGCTGTTACAAGGCCTGTAGTATTCAGAGACAAAAGAAGAAGAAAAAGAAATACCAGTTTGCTATATGTGGCCAGTGCCTAGTGTATTATCAGATAAACATGCTAAATCACACAAAGGAACATGAGTGAACATTGTCTATGGCTACAGTTGACCAGACCTTATCATCAGAGTACTCAGGATATTTTCACCCTGATTATCTCCCCTCACCCCGACCTCCACCCTCTACCATGCATTTATTCATCAGACAGTTAATCAGATGCTTAATGCAGTCAATTTAGGCAGTCTAAAGTGTTTCTGTACTTTTTTCAGTTGCAATGGCAACAAGAGAATGATGTAGTGCACCTCCTGTCCCCTCCTTTTTGCACTAACCTTTAAAAGCACAGCCAGTGACTGCATGCGGTTGAAGCAAAACTGACCGTACTAACTGGAATGCTGTGTGCACTATGCCAGCTAATGACAGCAGATGTCTTGAGCCCATCTCTTTGGGACTTTGGGTGATCAGCAGCACCCAAGCCCAGTCTGTGGTGTGCCAAGGTGTGGATAAGGCTGCTTGCTGGAGTGGCTGCCCTTGGTAGACTATGCCTTTTGCTCCCCCTGCCACTTGATTCTGTTTGGCCCCCAGCCCCACTGCTCCAGTTCTCGCCCCTCTTTTTTACATTGCCTTTTTTCTAAAACTGTTGCACTGTTGGCAGCATTCACGCATGCTATATTTTTCATCACAGATATGACCTTATTTATGACTTGATTTGACAAGAGCTTGATCAGATGTTTCCTGTCTTCTCTTATTTTCTTTTTTCTGACTGTGTCACAGCCTTGGTTTTCATGGTTGTATTAGCCATTGTTGAATGATATGTATTTTATCACATTTTCTGCCTTAACAAAAGTTTTAAAAGAGAAGGAAAATGAGTTTGAAAGGGTTGGTTGTTATTTTTCAATTTTGTTTATTATTTTCTTTTTTGAATCTTTCTCTGATGTACATTAACAGAGAACTGAGGTTGGTTGGACATTTTCTGATCTTACCTGTGCATTGTGTAATCCAACTGCATGTGACCTCCATTAGCAACCCTACGCATGTTTTCTTCAGTGCATGGCAACCAGGAGGGACAAGATCCGCAACAGTTCCTAGTCTTACAGTGCTTGTAATTCCTGGCATGAAAGAGCCACCTCACCGCATGAGTGGTCAAATCCTTGAATCAGCCACCCCTTGCCCCATCCTCGCATCTCATAGCATGCCCATCTATTCCCTAACCCTCTCCATCCCTCGGTGCTTGACATGCATCCCAGGTTATGGGAAATACAAGTGACGTTCTTGGTGAAACCTGCTTTCCCTTGCTTCAGCTTTGGTGCCATGTTGCCGTAGCAGCTTTATGGTAATGGACATCGGCTGCTGGTCAGAAATTCCTTAGTAAAGTGCTACCTATCTAGCTGAGACTAACACTACTACTAGACCCACTAGAGGCTTCCCTTAGTTAATGGTTCATGTGACACATTTTCCTCTACCTCCCTACTTCTCCTCCCCTCCCAGCCCTTTGCTTCAACTATTCCCTTCTGAGCTCGACAAAAAGCCGAGTATTTCATACTATATATGGGTATTGTGCTAGCATCAGTTGTAAACATTTTCCACTACTATATTACATGGTTGGTGAACACCGTATAAGCAAGCCAGGCTGTTTTCTTGACGAACATGTTCTGGTAAGAATGACATTACACTTATGTCGTCAGTGAGGATGATGAGGCTGTCGTGAAAATGTGAGACTGTTCACTCCTGGTTGCACATTAGAGAACAGAGGGGTGGAGGGGAGGTGTCTGTCCAGGAGCTTTGCATGAAGTTTGGTTAGTCACACTAGTACACCCTTCACCATTTAGTTTCACTTTCTTTATGTTTGGCTTTGTCGTAAAGTGCGGCTGTGGGTCCTCTACATGTGGTGTCAGTTTTCTGCACAACTGCTGACTTGTTTCGTGGTCTGGTGCAGTTGCTGTCAGTAGTATGTTCACCTCTTCTCTCTTTGTCACATTACAGTCACTATGGAATATGGCAGCATCAGAAACTGTATTTACATATATGTAATGCAAAATGTAAGATCACATATTCAAATGTAAGTGTGTATATATATGTATGAGAATGTTGTGTAGCCTGTGTGAGAAGATGCATCAAACACTTTTTTAACAGTAAATTTTTATTTTATGAAACAAATACGACATTAAAATTAGGAACAGGGTTGTATTTTTCAGCAGCCTTTTCCTAACTGATTAAAAATTACAAAATAGTTTTATGTGAAAGAAAACTATTTGTGAAATGCAAGAAAGAAATATTCAAGCATGGACATACAAATCTTTTAAGTGAATTCATTTTTTTCTTTTCATTGTCACAGTTCCTAAAAGAGTATGTGTATGCATGCTCACTTGTAATCTGCAAACTGCAGCAAAATACAGTATGTAATTTAACATGTGAAGAATGCTTAGTTCTTGAAGTATTACATCTATATTGAGATAGGTAACATTGGCAAAGGTAAATGTAGTTAGTAGTTATGTAAATACTGACTGAGATGAGCTGGTGCAATTACTTAAAATAGTTTCTCACTCGCATAACTGAATTGCTCTCTGGGATAAATAAAGTATTATCTTATCTTACAGTCTCTCTCTCACGCACACCCCAACTCTTGCTCTCTTTTTTTGTTTTTTAATTTTACACAGTTGACTTAATCATCAATCACAGATTCTGAAAATGTTATGGCAGATGACCTTGCCTATTTGGCTTTAAATGTGATGTATTTCATGTCTTTACCTTGGCCTGCCCAATAGCAAGTGTTGAGAAAATGCTGTTTTCTTGAGTATAGTAACAGACATTTAGAGGGCCTGTTGAAGTGCCTGAGAAGCATAGCTTCCAGCCTTTGAAAGTTGGAACTGTTTACTTGGCATAGATTGCAAGTCTGCTCATTTATTTACCTGGTACAGTGTTCATGGCACAGTTAGCAAGTTTATGAACAACCTGTGGATCTGTGCAATATTTGTCGTTGATTTTTGCACTTTAATTAGTTATGTGTTGGCTCCAGAGTTGCAGACTTCTTTCTTCTGACAAAATGAAGTTTGCTGGATTTTTTTTTTTATTATTTATTTATTTTTTAAAGTGTGCAGGATTTGGGATAGTTAAGAAAAAGTATATAAAGTGAAATGAGACTGGAGAGGAGCTAAACTACATAAGCTGAGGAACAGATTTTTTTCTATGCGTAAAAGTTCAACTCATATTTTGTTACAATTTATGTGATTTTAATGGTAACTTTTTTCAACAAATGTTTAATGGCTTCATGATGGAGTTGTTTAAAAAGCTGTTGGGAACCATTATTGTTTGTTGGGTTGGTACTGGGGTTTGTGTTTAAAATCCTGATTCTTGCTGACTCCAGTCTATCTCCTGCATGTTTTTCTTGCCTTCCTTTGCACTATTTGTCATAACAAAACAAAAGAGCATAGCGCTGCTTCCTTGAACCTGTGGTATAACTCCAAAAAAGAGTTCCCACGTTACCGTTAGTCCTACAATGAAGAGTATGCTAGGAGTGTTGAACACACAGCTTAGAATGCAACAACAATTCACATGCTTTCTGTTCTCTCATGCTATCTGCTGCATGCATGTTACTTTGATTTTTGCCATGGACATTTTCAGTCTGTTTCTGTGCAAACTGTGTCCACCAATATTTTATAAATTTGCATGGAAGGTTTGTCAATTTTTTTTTCTTAAGAATTCTTGTGTCATTTGTGTTAGTGGTTTATTGCATAAAAAAATGTTTTGTTGCTTTCTTTGCCTTAAGTCTGGGATGATAAATCTTTATAGAGAAGAGAAATAAGTACAAATGCTAGATAAGTGTAGACAGGTATTGTCTGCATAGGAGATGACTAATCATGCATTGTGTCTTTAGTGGACTTTCGAAAAATTAGAAATATATTGAGATTTTAAAATACTGCTGAAGTCAATAAAAATCCTTGAGGGCATTATGGGGAGCTAATTTGCATTGAGTTTTATTTAAATAAATGTGACTTGAGTAGAAAGAGGAGTAACTTGCACTCTGGGATGATCCCAGTGCATGATCCCTGTATGCCATTATGGATTCTGGTTTATAAACAAGGTCAGCAGATATGTTGACTGGTGTCTATGCAGGCAGAGTGTCCCTGGATTAAGAGGGTTGACAACTTTTGTTTTCTTAGCATCAGTACTGAATGTTTGCATAGGAAAGTTATGGGATAAGAAGAGTAGCAGGTGATCATAAATTTTTGTTAGTATTTGATGGCACTGATCAAAACTTATGTTTTTGCAGGAAAATATATCCCTACTTACAATTTATGTCTGACCACACACACATGCCCACACACATAATTATCATTTGTAATACACCATACAGATCAGCAATAGTAATGAAAGGCATTTTCTTTTTCTGTACGACCCTTTTTTAAGCCTTATGTTTATAAAACAGTTTAAAATATTGGTAAATGGTATTAAATATTTATGTATATTTATCGTTACTGATTTTAATTTTTTACAAAAAATATATCAGTATAAGGTACCAGATAAACAGCAGCCATATACAACATAGCTAATTGCAGCTGGATTAAGTACACCTGTGAATCCCATAATAACTCTTTCTGAATGTAGCAGTAAGCATCCAGTTAGTATCAAGAAGATAAATACAGAATAAAAGCACTTTATGGAGAAGGGTGGGGGGATACAAGAGGGGTTATGCACCCTTGTGTACTGGCCAGTGTGAAATGTTCATGTTTGCCATTGACTGCTCCTGTTACTTGTGACTTGTTTCACATGAAGCAAAATGTGGAGGACACAGCTGTGGTGGAAGAGGTTGGTGGCGGTGTTGTCATGGTTATATGGTAGCTCTATCCATCTGTGCACTGTTGGAGTATGTGTACTGTTAGTGGTGTTTTCCTGTAGCTCAAAGACTGGCAGGGTCTCCTCACCATCACCCCTACCTATAGCCCTCTCCCATCTTTTTCAGCCAGTGATGTTACAACATGGGCCACCCACTCATTCTTCATCAGCAGGGAGATAGTTGTTTTAGCTTTCATATGTATGTGTATGTTGTATGTGAGAGAGAGAGAGAGCATTTGTGCCTGTGTGAATGTGCTTACACATGGCATAGAAATGCTGTCCATTAAAAGTTTCATGAAGACTAGACTTGTTAAGCCTATCAAAGGCATAGAATACATGCTTAGAAGTCTGGCTGTATGTTTATTGTAGTGCAGGGTCAGAGATTCCTAGTTTCAATAATATAATTTATGACACAGGCCAAGTGCGAGAATGGGTAGCATTTTGTTGACTTATGGAGGTGGGGCTGCCTTGTAAAATCTCCTGAAATTACTGGCTTAATACCTTTGCTGTTAATGCATCCTGCTACCCTTCTAACCCTGACAGCAGCCACATCTCCCTACAGTTACTGGAAACATTGCTGGTTCCTGCCAGAACCTTGCATCGCCTCTCTCTGGACAGTACTTTGCATGCAGTGGAAAAGCCCCTCCTGACCCAAGCCTGTGACCCATTAGGCTTACAGAGTGTTCTTAAACTTTGTCCACCATTTTTAATGCAGTATAAAATAATGCTATCAGTCATTGACAGAGTTGAGTACCCTGCCACTACCATGGAAAAATAGGTTACGATGACAGATTGAATATGTACTACATCTATAGACTGTAGACCCTCCTCAATCTCAGTTAAATGTCCTGGCCAATATAAAACCAAGCAAACTCTCAAGAAGAAAAAAATTTATAAAAGCGGGCAAATAATAAATTACAACGGCATCAAGTTCATGCATTGGAAGTGTCACATGAGGTTCACATATCAGTCTTCAGAATGGTGCAGAGCCAGACATTTTGTTTAAAAGATGGGAAAGGAAGAAGATAAGAAGATAGATTGTGTAAAATAAGACAGAAGCCTAGATGATGAGGATATTCCTGTCCTGCTCTTACTGTCCTGTTCTCAGTGATGTTGACAATCTGCAAGCTCCTTTTTCTATGCCCCTGCTTTTGTGTCCCACATTGTGGACTGGTGCTGGCTTCCTATTGTCCCATGTAGTTGGAGGAGGACCACCCCATCCCTTCATTGACTTGTCTGTAATCCAAGGGAGGATGAGTGTGTGAGAGGATGCATGTATTTGTTACATCATGCATGCGGCTGAATGCAGGGAGAGTAGGCATCTGCAATCATCATCTACAGGTGCGCTTCAGTTAGTGGTCAAGAGGTCCAGGGAGAAAAGCACATGGACGCTCTGGCCATAGTTTTATTTAGACTGTCAGATGAGATCAGCATATTTAGTCAGTAGCTAAAAAAGGTTTTTGTGCTATGAGAATTCCAGAAAAAGGGTCTAGTGGCTTTGTATGTGCTTTTCAGATTTCTACTGATTAAGTTTGCCTGTAAATAAGCTAGAAGAGGAAAACACAAGAAAGACAGTTTTTGCTAGAGCAGTACATGCAAAGCAGGCCAACTTTGTCTCAAGAATTCTGTTCATTTTCTTCTTTTTTTTTTTTTTTTTTTTTTGCGTGTAGAGTTTGAAAGCCATTCTTTACAGTAATAGGTCATCATAGTAGTGAATAAATTATTACTGCAGTTCATCAGATTGTTTTATTTCAGCAGTAGATAGGATAGTTGAGAGTGCAGTAATTATTTTTGTAGATAAGGTTAGTGAATCTGGTATTTTTCTCCCTGTGCTGCCTTCTCCCATATTTGATATTTTGCCTCTGTTAAAAAATTACTTTTAAAGTCTTCTGGTGCCTGCAAATCATAATGAGCCACATAATTGTTTCTTCAATAAAGCATTATCTTTCACCAGCTTATATATAATTTATAGTTTAGGTTTAGGTTGGCAAATATTACTTGTTAGTTTTTTAAAATGCTTTGAATAACTTTAATATTCATATTCAAACTATATAAACTTACCATGAAATAATGTTGAGTACAAATAATTTTCTTATCAGTCTTTCTTCTGTCTCATATCACCAGGTGTCTAATGATAAAATTTTGTAAGTCACTAACTATACTGAGCTTAGATGCAAGTTGGTTGAGATGTTTTTCTGAATCAGTGTCTTTCTCAAGCATGTGAGCATTCCCAAAAGCAATTATTTCTGCACTCTTCTGGTGCCAGGTGTTCAGAGAGGGGACATTGATTATTACTCTGAGAGGGTTCTTGGCATCAGTTTGTATCTCCGTACACATGCCTTGAGTAGATGCATGTGAATGTAGAATGTGTGTGTGTGTGCGTGAACATGCGCATCCATGCGTGTGGTGTGTGTGTGTGCATTATAGTTGATCAGTTATGTGACTGTTGTAGCCAGGCAAGTCCATCATCAGCATCAACTTCTTCCGCCTCTTCCGTGTCATGCGCTTGGTCAAACTCCTCAGCCGAGGGGAGGGCATTCGGACCCTTCTGTGGACCTTCATCAAGTCTTTCCAGGTACATACTTGCAAGAACACACAGTGAGGTTTTGGACAGGGGTTTAGGTGCACATATGTTTTTGTTTACTTGTTGTCTTCTTTCTTTTTTTTCTCTTTTTTTTTTTTTGTGTTGTTGTTGTTAAGAAAAGAAAATTAATAGCAGAAACTTTTAGTTTTAGTTTTGTGCAAATACTTGAAACAGAAAAATAGATTGTTTTCTTGATGTGCCTGAGTGAGTTTTGGTGTTTGCAGGCCCTCCCTTACGTAGCCTTGCTGATTGTCATGCTTTTCTTCATCTATGCTGTAATCGGAATGCAGGTGAGCAGTCATCAGCATCTTTTTATTTTGAAAATAGTGTTGTAAGGACGACTGAAATAAAGGACAGAGAGGGGTGGGGAAATAAGTGGATGTAGCAGAAAGAAGTGGACTGTGGGCTGAGGGTGAGACAGGGTGTCAAAAGGATGCACAAACAGATCTATAAACCTATAGCAATGTAGAGCCTTTTGTCGCCGGACCCATGCTCACAACCACTCACCCAGCCGGCACGAACACACACCCACTCAGCCAGAGGCAGGACACGACATACCTATTGAACCTTTTATGAACGTAGACCACAATAAATACAAAATGAATGGTACAAATATGAAGTTTAATCACGTGTAGATGAAAATGAGAAAAAAATGATTGGAGAAATACACATATGCATACGCAAGAAAACAGGGGGACTATCCCACGCAAAAAAAATGTAGTAATGAAATATGTTAGTAAGGGAGATATTAATAAAAAACGCCAGCACACACTGCGGCGCACTACTGTCAAGAGTTCTTGCTCCTGAGGCCTTCAGGCCTAACATTAGATCTAGAACACCATGTACTCTGTTTACACTTTCTTCGGTTTCTGTGGCCTTACGTGACGTTCTCAAGGTGACCACTACTGCACTGTCCATTCTACGTGCACAGAAACCCTTTGCTGGTCCACAGTCCGAACTGCCTTGTTGACCGCACGATGCAGGACCGGATGATGAAGGCGACGGAACAAAGGGGAGGACTAAACGTAGAACAGGGGAGGAAAAGGCGTGGAAGAATGAGATGACAAAACTGAAGAAACACACCAACAAGAAAAACCAGGACAAGGTCAATAAGATCACACCAAAATATGAAGAATGTAAGAAGTTAAGAATAAGATGATAAAGATGTCAAGCCTGTGGAGAAAACAAAAGAACATCTGTCACTTGGTGGCCTCAGCATAAAACAAAAAGACTTCCCCCACCAGGACCCACTCGTAGCTATGACCTAATACTGTCCTATTGAGTTCTTTCAAAATTCAACCAACAAAAAGGGTGCGCGCCCAATGCGCTACCCAGCAGTCGCATCCCTTAATCAACAAACATGGGGTACTCTAATAGAGCCCCTCTCTTAGACTAGCAGATAAAGTTTTAACCCTAGCACAGAGGTAACATAGACTCGTACACGCATATATGTGCAGCCTCTCATCCACTAATCAAGGCTTCCACTTGTATATATATGTTGGAAAACCGCCAAGAAATCAACCACTCACCCATGCGGCTTATGAAGTGCCTGGCACTCACCCACTCATAACCGACAGTATGGGCAGCCTGCTCCCATCTCACAGACCCTTGTGGTCACCAACTGTCTACTGAACCTGCACCAGCTCAACAGATTTCAACTGGTTCCTGATGGCCACCACTGGCTACTGTGTCCACTAACAGTACCTGCCTTCCACTCCACCCCTAGCTTGCGTGGTCACCTATGGCTTCTGTGCAAAGCACAGCATCCTGCCTAGGCGGTCTCTCACCGCTTTCCAAAAACAACCTGCTCCTCTCAGCCCTGCTCCTCTCAGCCTCTTATGAAGAATGTCCTGAGGGATGCTACGCTCTTGGGTTCACTACATTGTCTCCCATGGACTGGAACCAATGGCCAGCGCCCACAACACCCATGTGATGCTACAGCACGAAGGCTTTTCATGCCAAAACTGCGGACAGTGTTGGGAGGGGCAATGAACAGCGAATTCCTAATGCTAGAACAAGCAGCAAACTCAGCACTCAAGCAGATGACATGTGACAGCATGGGCATGACATCCGGCGTTTGCTACAGTCAGTGAAAAAAAGGCCTCGACCTTTCCACACAAACCGGGTAAAAATAGCCTGGAAAATGACGTCAAACATTGTCTGCTGTAAGCTGCCTTTCTAAAACTGGCGCATCCCAAGCACTGAGAGAAAGGCTGGCATAGAAAAATGTCTGATAGTGACACTCATGGTCAAAATAGAGGGAAAACTTACTGCATAGGAAAGAGATGTTTGACAAGAGTGGTAACATTAAGTCTGAGTTGCTTAAGAAAGAAAACTGGGGTGTGGAGAATAATGAGGTACACCTCTATCATAAGGCTGTTATTTTTCTACATGGAATATTATACTTTAATTTCAGGTGTTCGGTAAAATCAGACTGGATGACAACACCGAGATTCATCGTAACAACAATTTCCAGACATTTCCTCATGCAGTGCTTGTTCTTTTCAGGTGAGTTATGGCTCTGCAGCACTTCCTGGGTGCTAATTGTTGTCCTGATGTGGTGCTGATTACAGTCTAACAGCACTTGTGCATTACAGAACATTACATGTGCTCTTGTAATCAGTGCAAGATGAAGCAAATTACCACTCACCTTGCAAAGCATTATCTTGCCAGATCTATAAATCAGTCTTCAAGGAAGGATAGATAAGGACGAATCTGACAAACGGACCTGAGTGGCTGTGCTCCCTTGGTTTGATTGGACTCTGCACTTTATGTCGCATGTTCTACACACGTTTGTTAGCGTTTTTGTAAATGTTGCAGCAGCATGGTGCTACTTTATGGAGTATGCAACATAGCATTGGCTGCATACATAGGATTATCTCTTAGCAGGAACTTTTATTCACGACAGCTTGATATATGGGTATGCCGGAGTATTCTCAGTGTTGACAGGGCTGCCTGTAGACCAAGAGATGAGGGGCAAGAGGTGAGATGTGAAAATGGGGAGCTGAATAGTTATAGCTCTGGTATCTAAGCCCAAAGGCATACACTATAGCTGCTTCACTAAGTGTGATGCTGCATCCATCCCCTAGTTGACCCAACTGCGGAAAGGGTAATTAACTGTTTAGAGGGAAGATTAGGCAGTTAGACCATGGAAATTGAACCCACTCACAAAAGTTAGCCCCAGGGAAAGTTTGGTCTCAAACACCTTGCTGCTCAACAGCCCAAAGGTTACAGGACTACCTCTACATTTTTTAATGTGTGATTAGCTTGCACCTAAAATGAAACTTTTATTGTAAATTCTCATTCTTTGAGATTTACCAGTGGACATAAGCGATAAAAGGCTTTTAACCAACAAAAGTTTACTCCTGAACAGAGAGCTACCACATGCCTGGCGTATAGAGTGCTCCACTCGTCAGATTTTCAACAGCCCTTAGCTATAAATATGACGGTAAAGCCAATAAAGCAGGGTTGTTGGTTTTTTTTTATCGATACTTAACCTAAATGAGCAGCAGAGAAATTGGAAAGGCATGTCATGTCATCTTGTAAGTATAGAATCACTGGCTGGAAATGACTACCTAAACAGTCCCCAGACTTGAAGATTCATCTTTTCCAATTCAAGAGGGGAACAGAATCCTGTGCTGTTTGAGCAAATGAGGAAGAACTTTTAGGGCCCATAGCGCCTTGAGGAACAAGATCTGTCATCCATGCTTTCTCTCATCTCCCTGGGGCCACCAGAAGCATCATGGCTGTTGACTTCTGGAGTTTGGTCCCAACCTGGGCAGCAGAATCTTTAGTGTCCGGAAGTGAACTTTCAGGGATTAAGGAGCAAATGTAGTCTATTATCACCTATGAGCATATCATCTGGTAAGCTAAAAAAAAGAAATACTCCTATATACAGTCCCCGCACATGTATGACCACTGGGACCTTCACGGTTGCCTTACAGTGAGCCCCTCCCCCCACCATGTGTGTATACTTTTATTCCAAAATGTTCATCCACACATGTAGACTGCAAATGTAGGTGCTAATATACATTCATTATTACATGTAGACAGCAAATGTAGGTGCTAATATACATTCTTTATTACAGATCTGCCACAGGAGAGGCTTGGCAGCAGATTATGTTGTCTTGTAGAGCCAAAACTTCAGTTTTGTGTGACAAGGAGTCAGAGAACTATAATTCCACCGAATCATGTGGCACAGAATTTGCCTTCATCTACTTCATCTCTTTCTACATTTTGTGCTCCTTTTTGGTAAGTCCAAGAGTAGATGGACCACTTCAGGTTCCTGTAAATAACCATCACCAATGACCTTAGTTTGAACAGCTATATGAAGTTCCTGGTCAAAAAGGCCCAGCAACATATCTGTGTTACGGATGCTACTCTCCCAAGATCAACACACGCGTTCTTTCAACAACACAAAACAATGACATGTCCATGGGCTTCTCATCTTTTTACTGAAGCGCCTGCTGTCTACTTTTCAGTTTTTTTCCTACTTATCTGTTATCTGTTTTTTAAGCTGGTTCTGGTCAGGTCACAATAACACAAATACTCTCACGAATGTCAGCACCTGGAATGTTCCTGCACAGGATTTACGAATTAGACCCTTTTTTTCATTTTCATGTGGCACACGTGCTCACACACTCTCGCAAACTTTGCTTACAAGGGAAATAAGGCGTTTCCCTGACAATCTGCTTCCTACACCAGCTGAAAAATGTTTTACCTTAAGAGGGACATTTTGGCCTAGTTTTATCTAGTAATCAAAAATCCACTGACATCAATCACTGTCAGGCAAGGCAGCACCACACAAAAACAGAAAACTTGACAGCTGGATGGTGTATGCTTTTAGCAAAACAATTGACTGCAATCGTCCCTCACCAGGAATGTTCTAGTCTCAGCACAGCTTGAACGGATTGACAAAGGTCATGGCCAAGAGATAACACCTGGCTAATGGTTTAATCCATCTTACTGCCCTTTGGGGTTAGATATAGGCATACCATTAGCCTCTTTGAACTTTTCTGTGCACAGATCTGTATGGAGTCATGTGTAGTGCAAGTCGGTGAGTGAGCACATGGATGTGTATGTGTGTTTGTGCAAGGAGTGCATTAAAATGTGCATAGAGGTAAACATAGTATAAAAGACTGAAAGTTGGCTGTATAGTGGCATGACTTAAATGTGTGTGGGTGTGTAATCATTGGTGAAATAATCTAAGATTTTTCTTCTCAACAAATTGAAAAGTCAGAAAACAGCTGTATTTACATTTATAATTCTTTGACTGTGCCAGTTAAGGGAGAGAACTTTTTGATGGTTAAAGAGCAAGTGTAACCCTTTATCTTCTGTGGTCATGTCATTTGGTAAGTCTCAAAGAAATAGAATTTACCCACAAAATTTTATTTTTATTGCTTCTGTTTTTATCACATTTTAATATTGTTTTTGAATTGTATTGTTTTGCCTAATTGTGTCTTAATATGTCATTCTACAGATCATCAATCTGTTTGTTGCTGTTATCATGGACAACTTTGACTACCTGACCAGGGACTGGTCAATCTTAGGTCCACACCACCTTGATGAGTTTGTACGTCTGTGGTCAGAGTATGACCCTGAAGCCAAGTGAGTCAAGGTTGCAATCAGTCATTGTACAATATCATTGGGTGCTACAAGAACCTCTCTATTAAATTCACCAAAACTAGATTGTAACTGTCATTGTAGGAGATGTTCAGTCTGCTTTCATTCCAATGCACTGGTAAACAAAGAGACAGCATTGAACAAGCAGATTCTTTCACAATGTACTTAATTCATCTGACATTATTTCTGCAGAAAGTCTTAATATAGGGCAAACTCTCAGCCAGAAGCAATCTTCTTTAAAATGTAGTTAATTTTTGTTTACTTGCAAATTCTGCTAAGAAGTTGTGATAGAGCACAAACTGTCAGTCATTATGTCACTTTGGGAAGGTAGTCATAGTAATTTATTCAGCAAAATATGTCCATGAAAATTGTTTAAGCTGTATCTAAAGGGGGGGGGGAGGCTGCTGTTGTGTGCAACTCTACCGTTACTTTCAGACAAGATAGAAAACATCAAAAAAATCCAAATTTAGGAAATAAATGTAATATTCCAAATTATTCAGCAAAGTGAGTAATATATTTTACACACATACATTAACACACATTTAAAACCATAATTCTCTTGTTAAAGTCACTTCTATTTGAAGTCCTCTTTGAAGCCTCTACCGGTATTTTCAGAGCACCAACATGAAAAGAACACAGACACAAGTCTTTTTCCAGTTGATGCCCCTCTCTTAGTCCAGCATGATTCAGTCTACTAATATACAAGAACACACAGATAAAGAAAAATGGACAGAAAAATACACTCCTTAAAATCTAACAATCATTCAGCTTTAAATTTATGATATTGCTTATCAAACATTCCCCAATTAATAATTTTATCACAATAACAATGACCAGCTTTATTAATTCCAGTGGACAATTATACTTGGGAAGTATGCTCAGATACAAAAGTAAAACAATAAACAAAACAAGTGCTAGTTACAAGATAAAGATATGGACAACATAAGGATAAGGTTTTGCATCATACAAATCTTAAAAACCTACAATCTTACATTTAGACCCTTTTTAAGACACCTACATCATCACACACCCATTGCACACACACAGCTAAAATCAAAACTGACGGACTCACCTCAACAGTTTTTTTCAAGTGAATACAGTTGGACCTCGATAAATCGACCTTCCCCAAGTCAAAAACCTCCCTATATCGAATTAATTGTTAGTTCCGCCAAATTCCATAAGACCAATGTATTTTAGGTCTCCTTAACTCGATGTTTTGGCTTCCAACCTCCGTTAGTCGAAGTTTGAGTCATCACCAACCAGACGCTACTATGTCTCAAACTGTTCCACTATGTTCCAAACTGTCTCAAGAAAAGAGGCTTTTACCCCGTTTTCCTTTCATCTTTGTCAGTCTCTTATCGGGACAAGCACTGAATAGAGTTCGTGTTGGTGTGGTTATGCCCATGCTGTACGTGCCGTGGAAATGGCAAGTGGTCAGCGTAAGCCGGAAAAACATTGTCCTTGATTAACCTGCGCCTATTTCGCCATTTTCCCTAACTCAAAAACTCCGTAAGACAAATTTTTTTTCGGGTCCCTTTGAGTTCGACTTATCGAGGTCCGACTGTAGATTAAGTCTCTATAGCAACTTTGGTCACAACACCAAGGAAAACCGCAAAATTCCCAAACCCAGACAAGGGGGAGAGTATTCTAGAATGAAACAGCATCAAAAATCACTCCTTGGCCTCAGCCCTGCCATTCACAGATTATACTATCAGAGCCTTTCAATTACACTGTTACAGCTAAGATAAAGCAGCCATCATAAGACGCTCATACCCACACACTCCCATGCAAATCACATGCCATCTACCTCCCTTTTTCCATATTCCATTCCTATCCCATCAAAATTATTTCTTTAAAAAATAGCAGGTTTGTGACAGCTGCAGTAGAGAAGGTCTTAATGAGGAGGTTCCAGTGTACTATTTAATTTTAATTAGTCACATCTATATGCAAAGCACTACACAATTAACATAGCTGTTATCAAGGGGCCCTCAATAATAATAGTAAGATAATTAATGAGACCATCCCTTGGTATTGCCTCTGTACCATTTCCTTCAGTCATTGAAACAGGACTGGCCCTCGCCAAACCTTAATGGTATTTGTTTTGAACATTACTAGCATTAACATTCGGCTTGGTGATTAGAAGGATGTAGTCTTTATCTTTTGCTACCATGAATCTTAGTGTTGCTCCTATGTTGTAGACCACATTTAACATCGCCTGGAGGGCTTGTAACGATAATGACATGTTATTCCATGCCAACAGCATCATGACACAAATTTCTATGTCTAGATTGTTTATGACTTTTGACATTATCACTGTAACTATGCTCAGATCCTGGTTATATTGTCACAGGAAGTATGCTCAGAACCTGGCTAAGGTCTTTTGACATGATTATTGGAACTGTGCTCAGATCCTGGCTACAGTCCTGTTGCAAAATCTTTAGGACTTGAAAAGTTTGGATACTTGAACTTTTTTTTTTCTTTTTTGCAGAGGCCGCATCAAACATCTGGATGTTGTAACACTTCTAAGAAAAATCTCTCCTCCTCTTGGCTTTGGCAAGTTGTGCCCTCATAGAGTGGCTTGTAAGGTAGAGAGTGTTTGTCAAGCTTAATCTGTTTTGTTTCTCAACATTGTGCACACAATGGCAAGGAAAGGTAGTTACGCTAACAATTTGTGTGGTACATTACAGGGGTAGTTTTTACATCACTGATTTTGTAAAAGAATGACAGAAAAGCAAAAATTTAAATTAATAAATATTTTGTAAACTTTATGTGTGGAAAAGTAGAGTAGATGAAAATAAAACTAATATTTAAAAAAAAATTTATAAGAATGAAAAGGGGAAAAATTACTTGCATAACTAGAGAATGCTTTCAGCACCTTGAACCTCATGTGTATGTTGCAGCGTCTTGTGAGCATGAATATGCCACTCAACAGCGACGGAACAGTTATGTTCAATGCTACCCTTTTTGCCCTGGTACGCACATCACTGAAAATCAAGACAGAGGGCAATATCGATCAGGCTAACGAGGAGTTGAGAGCTGTCATCAAACGAATCTGGAAACGCACCAGCCCTAAACTTCTGGACCAAGTAGTCCCCCCAGCAGGTAGTAAGTAGTACTCATTGCATGGCCTGCTGATCCCTCCAGCCTCTGCTGCCGCCGCCACCACCACCTCCACCTCCTCCACCTCCTCCTTTTCCAACTTTTCTGTGTCCCCTCCTACCACCACACTCCCTCTGCCAGTGCCACAATACCATCTGCAGCCTATCCACCAGTGTTGAGCACTTGACCAACCCTACCAGCCTGACTTGTCATTTTTTTTTTTTTTTTGTCTGCACTAGCAATGTTTGTTTGTGGATGGATTCTTGGGCGTGAGTGAGAGTATAGTGTGGGTGTGCATGCACGTGTATGTATATCTGTGTGCAGTTGTGTGTGTGTGTGCGCACATGTCATCAGTCTGGGATCAGCATCCTTTAAGCATATGATCTTTTTTACCCCCTAGTTTACTGGCAGCCACTGGATTTTTAGGAAAGGAGTTTTCAGTGCATTTGTTTCCTCTTCTCCTCCTATTCATTCATTCTGTTTCTTACAGTATCACAATTTGAGGCAGGTACTTGAAGCAGCTTGGTGATAACAAAAAAATCAGATTTTCTACTTCATTACCACCTATGTTCACATCATCATGTCCCACTTTGATTTCACCCTCTCTCCTAAATCTCATTACGTCTGCTTTCCTTTACGCACGTAATCTTACATTCCTTTCAATTTGTTTTTATTTGGTTTTTTGTGTGTGTGTGTGTGGGTTGTTTGGTTTGTTTTTTTTTTTTGGGGGGGGGTCTCATTTCTGTTCTGAGGGTGATTTCATTGATCACTTCTCCCTGACCACTTATGTCTTTATTTCCTGGTTGTTGAGGTGTAACAACATTTCTTCACTCTCTTTATTGGCCACCAATTACATTGAGAATAGACTACAAGCTCTCAACTCTATGCTATGGACTCTTTGGTGGCTCCTCCCCCTGTCTACTGAAATCTTGTATGTCCACACTCCTGCTTGAAACCTTCACTCCTCATCAGACTCTAACATTCCATCCATCCCTCCCACAAAGCTGCATGGGGACAAGGGACGTTTTTCCTCTGTGCTTCTAAACAGTGGAACCACATCACATTCGCCACTCTGACTCTGCCCAGTGGAGCAACAGTTAGATCCTGTCACCAATACAGTGAAGGTTGGCTGTCCTGGGTTCAGCTCTTCTCTCGGGCATGCTATTCTTTCTTTGCATGCGGCATCTGTTTACAGGGCTGGCTGCCTTGCTGGGATATATCCTTAGTTGCTGGTTCGGCGTAAAATACCAATTCCCCCCACATCCTTTGAGGGGATGAAAGAAGAATCTACTTTCTTGAAGCCAGGTTTGACCTGGTCTTTTATGAAATAGATCTGTTCCTTGGCACTTCACCTCGCTTGTTGTGACTTACCTTTCAGATCTGCATACAGTACCAGGTAAATCCAGTGGCTGGGTAGTTAGTATTTTTTCTTTTAATAATTGGTGTGCTGTGCAGTCACATAGAACCCTTTCCCTTAGTGCTTATATGCAGTGTGGTGGATCGCCAGATATAGAATGAAGTCAAATTTATCACTAACCTTGATCTGAAACATTTCTTGGAAAATTTAGAGAAAGTTTCAGTCAGAAGTAAAGAAATCTGTTTTGGCTTTTAGGAAAAAGTGTAGCATGCATACGTGATAGCACCAACAGCATTAGTATGTTTTTAAAAAGTTTTTTAAAAAAACTCCTTTGGAACAGAAATTTCATTGTATTAGAATTACGATGACTGAGTGCCAGGAAAGCTAATAGTTTTATAAAGAACAGAGCAGCTTAACATTTGTACAGAGTCCATACAAACCAGTTTAATTAGACCTCAGTGTGGCAGCTGTAAGCACTAGTGTGTGATGCACAGAATAACTTGATGACCATGAACTAACATCAGGCATTGTTAGGTAAAACATGTATAGAGTGGAATGTAGTAGCATCATAAAGCTAAGTCAGGCTGTTTCAAGGGAGGTCATGGAGTGCAGAGAAAAGCACATCAGTAGTAGGCACCTTGTCCACTCTGGCTACTTACTTTCTTTTCTATCCACTTTGCTAGGGTAAGTCAATTTTGACTTTACGTGGTGTCAGTGCATTTTAATTTCATCTTGTGGTCACAGAAAACCAGTCGAGAATATGGAATGTAAACCATTGGTTGTTTTTAAGATATTGAGGGAGAATAAAATGTAAATCTGCTGCTTCATATCATACAAGATGAAACATGGATGGTGGAAGAAGAGTAGTTTGAAGGCAGCGTGAGAGAACTAGTAATATCATGAGATGAACTATATATATGGGGGACAGTTTGAAGGCAATGTGTGAGAGTTTGTTATGCAGTAACATTGGATGAACAAAGTATGATAACAATGACATGCAAATATTTAGGTGGAAAATGGATTGGGGGGGGGGTCCTTTTAAAAAAAAAAAGTTGTGGGGAGTTTCTGGGCATGTGTATGTGCATGCAGGTGGTCATGCAAGGGAGTTAGAAGGAAAGACTAAGAAAAGGAAATAGAAGTAGTTTTGCATTTTTTTAAAAATCATGTCTTTTACATAACGCAATAAACAGTTTACAAAAAAAATAAAATAAAAAATACAAGAAAACTCACATTAGGGGTAAGACAATTTTCAGTAAAAGTCAGTTCATCCATTCCCTTTTCCTTTCTTCCTGGTGTGTGTTTCTTGCTTACAGTGTCAATGTGAAGCACTGCATGTTTGGTGCTTGAAAGCTTAATGCATGGCTTCTGAGTTATTTGACTCAAAATTCTAAATGTAGAGGTGGTCTGATGTATAAACACATTTTTGCATAAATATTACAAATAATGCTAATTAATGAATGCATGGTGTTGAATTTTCTCCAGCAAGCATCAGTAAAAAGCTGACATCGTTGACAAAATGAGTGTCTTCAGACCGCAGCAGTTCTTGTGTCACTTTCCTAGCCATTTGTGTTGCTAAGATGTCAAGCTGCCATCACTCTCTATGTTTATGCCTATGTTTATGCCAGTGCTTTGCTAAATCGAAACATATCCGATGTGTCTGTCCCAAACAAAAACTGTTGTATACAGTTTCCGATGTGTGCAAAGACTTTACACTTTATTTTTTAAGACAACTGTTTTTGTTTATCAAATAGGAGAATAAGAGGATTTTTTTGTTAAAAAGGCCTCGTCCCACTTAGGTCCTGCCCAATTCATAAATCTGGTGTTTGCCTAGTGGAAACATGTCTTAGCAGTAAAGTCTCGCCAACTGCAGTTAAATAGCATTGAACATTACTGTAACTATGGGACACTTGGTGTGACAAGCTGTCTTTGCTAGCATTTTCTGTATCCCTTTGTTCCCAGATGTAATTCCAGGTTTTTGTGTTCAAAGAGGCCAAAGAATTTTACAGTTGTTTAGTAACAGGCCCATATCATAATTTAGAACTGTACGGTGGAAATAAAGTGTGCACATTTTTAACACAAAAATGCTAGTATTTACTACAGTTTTTGTGGCAAGTGACAACAGCGCTAAAACTCATTTCAAGTGGCAAGTGACATGAAAATGTTATTGCTTATTGCTGCTTCTGTTGTCAGCCTTTAATAGCTGACTTGACATTCAGCAGTCTTGCTTCAGTATGCCTGTCGTATTTGCATGTAAATTTTCTTTTTCTACATTGTAGCAAGTGGGAAGAAATGGCCGAATAGCATTTCAAATCAATTTGCGACTGTTGAGTCCACCTACAGTGTTTTACCTTCTTAGACAACATTTCAGAAAAAACTTGACTACTGTCTGTGTGACAACAAGTCGGTCCAACTTTTTAGCTGAGCAGTGTACTTAGCAGTGTACAATAATAATAATACCGTTTGTAGCGCAGCACCCCAGCCAAAGCAAAGCCTCACCGCACTTTACAAATACAAAACACAAAAGTAGGTCCATAGTAGCGATGATTGGCAAAGATGAAGAAACCATTATGGCATCAGGTAGAAAAGATCGGCAGAATGTGAAAATCATAAAGGAAAAATGAAAGTCTAACAGTACTGCACATTGATGATGCAAATTAAAAAATGCGAAGTAATTTGTCATTGACATTAGTGGAAGTTTGGGGTTGTTACTATATTACATCCTCTATGTAGACCAAGATTGTGTGTTTTTACAGTTAGATCTACAGCTCAGAAAGCCATTTTGTCGTTTGTGCGGAATGCAGAATAGATCAAAAGATACTGGGGCCAACAGAGATTTCATTGCCAGGAGACTGCTGGTATTGATCACAAAGCAGAGAAAAACTGCATGAAAATATTTAAGCAGATGACTTATTTTCCATTTATGGAAGGTCTAAAGTAGTGGCTACTTGGAAATGCAGAAGAAACCATTATGACACCATGTCGAAAGGATTGGCAGTCAGTGGGAAATTTGTAAGTTGTAGATGAAAATAAAAGCCAAACAGTCCTGCACAGCAACTACGCCAAAAAAAAAAAAATGTACTGGCCTATACAATGGGCACCAAAATCAACAAATTAGTCAGAAATATGAAAATGCGAAGAGCTGCCTCCCCCAAGCATGTAAGGTGAAGGGACACGACTCCGATCATTAAGATTGGAGAGATGGAACAGTACAGCAAACAGTTTCACAGAGCTGTACAGCTGCTATGAGCCTCTAGTTTGTTTTTTTTTTAAACTGTCACAGTTACAGGTGGACATAAGAATGCCAGATCCTTATGCAGCTTTTGTAGGCAAGAACCAGTACCAGTGCTTGTTGCAGCTTCTGTCAGCAAATGGCAGAGTTTAACAGCTGAATTTTTGCAGTCATGCTTCAGTGAGGCTGTGGCTCCATATGTTTTTTCGTTGCATGTCAATGGGTCTTTCTTTGTCATCTTTTGAGAACTTGCCTTTCCCACCATTGCATTTTTCTAGCTGCACAGTGTTCCCAGTTGTGCACACATTTTCTTATACAGACATCTATATTCTTTCAGCATTTCTAGGATTGGAACCTATGGATTGGCAGCGTAAGTTAGAAGTGATTTTTGTATGATGTTTTAAAGCTTTTTTCCCTGGGCTTTCAGGAGATGATGATGTCACGGTGGGAAAATTTTATGCTACCTTCCTGATCCAGGATTATTTTCGACGCTTTAAAAAGAGAAAAGAGCAGATGCAGAAAATCCAAAAGGGACAGGAGCACACGAATGCGCTGCAGGTAAGTTGCACAATAAGTTGTAACAGGTTTGTCAACTGTTTTTAGTAGATGCTGTTTTTGTCACTGTTACATAGTAGATGTTAATCTGTTGTCAGACTTATAAAGAAAGGTAAAAGATTTCCCTAGGGCAATGTTGGGAAAACAGGAGCAAACATCTTGTCTCCAAAGTTGCGAAGTGATGTGCAGTCCCCATAACTGCTGATTTATGTTAACTTTACCTTAATGCATTCTCTATAACTACGGCCCTAAGGGTAAAGTACCATCTTTGGTTACTGGACGCTATGCTGTAACTGTGGAAACAAGACGCTCTTGATTTCTACATGCAGCCCTAAAGGGTAACATTTTATCCTCTCTTTATAAATATAGTTCCAGGTTTGTCAACCCGATCTTATGCCTGTATAATATATTTGAAGCTATGAAGGAAAGATTAGTGGAGAAATATCAGCAGTTACCTCTTGATTTTCTAGGCAGGCCTGCGGGCAGTACATGACCTGGGGCCAGAGATCCGCCGTGCCATCTCGGGCAACCTGGACGAGGAAGAGTATATGGATAAGGAAATTGAAGAACCCATGCACCGGGTGAGTGACAATAAAGCAGTTGTCTTTCTGGATGCATTTCTAGCATGTGTAGTTTCTGTACATTAAAGTGAATTGTTCCACACTTTTTTTATCCTTGCTTAAAACTTTCAAGTCTGCGTTAATTTTAGTTGGTATCACGTAAACCCCTCTCCCAAAACCTAAGTATAGTCCTCCTGTCTGTTGGGTCTACAACCTGCCCAGCAGATGATGAACTCGAGCCTGATCAATACCAACACCCACTAACAGCTCCTGAGTAATGGCTTTGCACTGGAAAGGAATAAGGGTGTCAGACAGCAAGTAGCCCAGAGATGCTGGGAAAAAAAACCAACATAGTCTTTGCATGGTCTTAAGCAGAATGAGTGAGGTAAAGCAAGTATGACATCAAACACTGTCTGCTGTGAGCAAGAAAGAGAAGAGTGTGCACATCAACAGCAAGAGCCTGACTAAATAACTGCTCTACCCCTCTAGACCTAGCAGAAACTCCAACAAAACTATCCATGCTATGAGCAAGAAAAAAATTCCAAGAGAAACATCCATGCTATGAGCAAGAAATTAACTCCAACAGAAATATCCATGCTATGAGCAAGAAAGAAAAATGTGTACATCCAGCTAGAGGGCTCTGGCCTTATTTGCTCAGGAGCTCCTTAAAAAAAAATTTTTTGTTGACAGAACATTAAGAGGGCTTGAGTATTTTCATGCACTAAATATAGAAGTTGTGGGGATGTCATTCATTAAAGCACATTTAGTAAAACCAACTTAGCAGAGGCAAGATGTCAGTGTTTTGTTGCTTAACTGTGGACATGCATTAATGATAAATTTCAAAGTTCATGTGAAGAGAAATTTAATTTTCTGTAGGACAGAAAAAAGAGGGGAAAATAAACTCTGGTGCATGGAAACCAGGATGCCATGTTGACTTATTTGAATGTTGGCAGTGCTGTTTTAATGATGTTGCAGCGGAACCACACATTGTTTGGAAGCATGGTCAGTACACTTACAGGCGTACGGCCCATCTTGCCATTCCTGAATCGAACACAGTCATTATATGGCAACTCCACAGGAATTCAGCCCAAAGTGAATGCTCTCACTTCCATCAGTGCTGCTACAGCCAAACTTTTGCAGGGTCAGGCCATTAATGGCAACATAGGGGGCACAGCATCCTGTAATCATCTCATTGCTGGGGAGCATGCAGCTCTCAATCACACACCATCTCCTCGACCTTCACCCTCTCCTCGACCTTCACCTTCTCCTCGCCCATCCCTGGCTATCCCGGCTTCAGAGGGATCGCGCCGACCCAGTCGTGGCAGGTATGACATCACTTATCTTAACATGGGGTCCTTTCATTTTTTTTTTACTTTTTTTTTTCTTTGTGGCATGGTTAGGGGGCATACAGCTCAAAAAGCAAGAGAGAAACTTTCATAGAAGACAGTCTTTTTCCTTTCTAAAAGCACTATATTTTAAAAAATAAAAAGGACACATGTGAATGTTCAGCACAATTCTTGCTATCTCAAAAGGGAATTTGTGTGCAGAAGTTAATCTGTTTTGTTATTTCTGTTTTGTCTCCTTTTAGTGAGAGATCAAAGGAGGAGGAAAAATTACCGTCACAGATTACTTTGCAACAAGGAGAGGAAGAGGAACCTGAAGAGGCTGCAGATGAGGAAGAAGAGGAGGGTTCCAAACTGGGGGATGCCTGGACCCCCATTCCAGTTCCATCCCCCCAGCCTCCCACAGACCCCATCATTCCAAACAGTGTAGTGCACCCTGGGCCACCTGAACAGGGCAAGAAGCGAGATATCTATGTATACAGAGAGTGAGTTGCTGCCCTTTGCATGCCTTATAATGTGGTGGACAATAGAGGGAAAGGCAAGAAGATTAACGACATCTCTTTACAGTTAGCTTCTCTTAGGTAGTCATCTGTTTATTTTAGGCAGTAAAGTTTCCTCTGGTGAGGGAAATATGCCAAAGAAAAGTTTGTGCACAAAGGGCTGTCTGGATCCTGGCCAAATAACAAAATAAAACTTGAGTTTTGTGTCCACTATCAGTGTGACTAAGATGCCATATTTTATTTATGCTTTGTCCCCACCATAATATGTAGACTGGACCTGTCAGATAGACTTCCTAATGTTTGCTATTTTGACTTGTATCATCTTGTGCGCTTCTGCGCCTGAAATATGCAAGTTTCACAAGAAGAGGCTGCCTGTGTTCATTCTGGTCTGGAATGTAAAAATATAATCAGCCCTATTTAAGCACGTGTACACCAGACAACATTCACTTGTTTTGATGAAAGGATAAAGGACATCATTTGATTGGTTTTTGTAGTTTGAGCACTTATATTTTTTATTTCTATTTTTGATGTGTGGTAGTTTTAATTGCTTTAGTTTCTGATAACTTGCATTTGATAATACTCTTAGAACCTAGGGCAATTCTATTGGTCTTTCCAGTCTTCCACAAGAAGACAGTGACTACGAACGTGAGCGCACTCCACCTTCTCCCACACCAGCCCGCAAGCTCAGTCGCCGTGGGCACTCATTCAAACTGGCATGCATTGGCAAGCAAGATTCCGATGAGAACCCACTCATGCGCAAGGTGGGCCAGCCGCTTCGTCTGGCCCAAAGTCAGGTAAACCAGGTACTCCATCAATTGACCCCCTGCACCTGCGCTGGGCTTCACTTCCTGACCACTTTGCCTCCCTTGCTTCTTCCTGCACATGATTTTAATTCCGTTAAGAATGGGTTTGCGAAAGGTGTTTTAGCCAGATTATTTTGCTGTGGTTCTTTTTGAGTTGTTAACAGCAGGAGAATGTTGCATAGCACTTGTTTCACTCAGCAAGAGGTAGGTCTTCTCCATCTGTCAGCTGCAAAACACTGCTTCATACCATTTCCTCCTAAAAATATTTCATAACTTGTAAGTATCATAGCAACAAAGGACTTTATGGCACTTTACAGTGGCTGCATTCTCCACTTAAGTGTTCGTCTGACAGGATCTAGGGAAAGTGCAAATCATCAGCAGAAGGGCTTAAGAAAGGGGCATGTGATCAGCAAGGACTTTAGAAAGGGGAACAGAGCTATCTGATATTAGAAGGGTTGGCTAGTTATCTGTTGATAAAGTTTAAGACAAAGGAGCTCTGGCTTTTTAATTTATTACTGCATTTTTCTGTCTCCTGATGTCATTCTTTCATCACAGTGCTTGTAATCACAGTAATCTCTTGTAGTTAATTTAGAATGTGCACAGCAAATTTACTATTAACTGCCATCAAGACTTCTCCACAGATATCTTGTCCATAGAGATTAATCATCAAAGCTTTATCACAGTTGTAATTCTAGTATTTTTTTCAGCTCTTTGAGATGATCTAGTGTTGCAGCTTTACATATAAAATGCTGACAGTTGTGGGTGACCTAATTTTGCTTCAGTTACATGTAAGGTGTAGCACTGTTAGAGTTGTGTAAGATCTCATATTTTACCTGATATAGGTGTGGGTAAAATCTCATTCTTCAGCAGCTGTGCGTCACTTTGTGCTATGCAACACTCTTCTTTACTGTGATTTCCTGATGACTCTACAGTTTCCCTAGCAAATATCCCTTTGGTATGAAAGCCTGTGTCTGCTGCACAATAAGTGAAATACGTTTGTGCACACGCATGCATCTTCATTTGCATGAATATGGAAAGGTGATGGATGGTGGGGATAAACAACTTTTGGTTGATTGTATTTGTACCTTACATTTACTGGTATTGAGAATTATTCAAGACCGAGCTAAGTCTGAAAATATTCAACAAATCAGCAAGACATACTTTTTTTAAATCTCATTTAATGGGCTTGAGAGGACTTAACATATCCTGCATTTTGCACAACTGTGACCTTGAGTGGAGCATGGCATAACATGAGTTTGAGTTTCAATTTGGGTTCAGCTGAGCCTGCAGTGCAAATGCAAATTTTCTCCCTTAACCAGACTGCAATATTTTTGAGTGGAATTTACTATTTATTTATATTTTACGTTGTGTAAGAGTTATGTTGTACACATTTCATGGTCTATAGGGTTTTTAAAATGAAAGTAAAGGTGTATTTCACAGTGCTCTTTTTTTTTTTAAGTTTAAATACTTGTAACAAATATGGTACATAATTATATTGTTTAAGATTTTCTGTTGTAGAAATAAATATTCAGTTTGACAAATGGCTGCAGTTCTTAGTAAAAAAGAAAAAAAGAAATCAATTGTTTTTGACTGTGTAGTTTTTTCACTAAACTAGTTAAGGTATGTTTCTATGATGAAATAATGAGTTTCAAAGCAAAAGCATCAAGGTTAAAAACAAAGCACAAAACCTAATGGTGAGGAAGACAGCAGTTACATAGCATCTAGACAGCAGCTACGTTCAGTTGCACAATACAGTTGGGTTTTTACGTATGAATGGTGAATAACTAACTTCTTCCCAGTGACATTAGTTAAGGTGATTAATAAAGGGAGATAACTTCACTTAGTACGGTCATTAAACTTTCTCCTTGAATGCAGGCAATGGCAGTGGCCAGACTGACACCAGAAGGAGCACAACGACCACTCAGCATGGGTAATGCAGTCCAGATCCCACCAGGTTCCCCAGGTGCAATACCAGGTGATGGTCAGGGACCTTACCTTTCCCCAGGTAAGAGCCTCTATGTGATTTTCATCTACCTTTTGCAAAGCCCCTCATGGGTTAACTTGTTCTGTGTCATTTACTTTAAGCAGTTTTGAGAAAGAGTCAGTTTTCCTCACGTTGTGCTTTTGTAATTGATTTTATAGTCTCGATAACAAACAGCATAAAAAGTGAACCGTCTAAACAGAACATGAAAGGCCTACTAATTGCGAATCAGCACAAAGAAGACACAAGTCATGACAGTCAGTAGAAATAACAGGCATTTTGAACACCACTCAGAGAAATATCAGCATTGAAATATCTTGGCAGCATTTGTACAGAGATGGAAAGATTGGCAGAGAAACGGACCCACATTCAGTAAAAAAAAAAGTCAGCTACCAGTTGGACGCACTCTTTATGCCACAATCCCAGTGTAGACTAACATACAGGTAATTGGCTCAGTATTAATGCCAACACTAACACATTAGTGCATGACGTGGGCATTGACCAATCCTCTAGAGAGATAATAGCAACATAAAATGAGATTTCTCAGATGGGCAGCTAACAAGACTGAAAGTGACATGGTCAGAAACAAAACAATCTGAGCAATGGTTGAGGCCACACAGTCCACCAGCACATCCAGCTAGAAAGAATTAAGTGGTTTAGTCACTTGATCAGGTTGCCAGTCAACCAGCCACCACAGAGTCGACACTGAAAGATGCTGTGGCTGAGGACACCCCTGCGGATGTTGGACAGAGGATGTGAAAGAAACTCATCACAAAACCTTACTGTCACTAAGACCTCACATCAAGCAGCCAGCCACCATCTCCAGCCAAGAGTAGCTGTGGATGATAAATACAAAAAAAAAATTGGTGTGCTAGAGACAGTGATTAAACAAAATGTCTCAAGGAAGATTAAGCATCAGTGTCTTAGAGATATAGTGATTGAATATAATAATGGAAAAGAAAAAAAAATTGAAGGGAGTATGGGGAGGAGCTGGTCATATCTGCCATAGAGTGCTGTTGATATATTCTATGCTGGATACATTAGTCAGATGCATTAGCAAACATAATTAAGCAGTACTTTTATGGTTAAAAAGTGTCAACTCTCTTTCTTTCCAAATACCTCAAGTTAGGTATGCATATAAGTTACAGAAGTGTATCTACATGTAGTAATAATTACAGTATTTCTTTGCTGTCAGTAATTAGCAACATTTCTGATTGGCTTCTCTCTGTACATTATACTTTATGTGGATGTCAGCACACTCTTGGCAAGAGTTAATGCACTCAGCTTAAAAGCAGCAGGTGTCTGTTTGAAGCTTTCCAAGGCCATGACTGGAAAACTCCTTCTTCCCACCCTGCACATTGGGTACCTGATTTATTAGTAAAGGTCAAAGGTGGCAGAAGGGAAAGTTTTTGGGGTGCTCTATTTTCCACATGTTGTTCCCACTTACCTACAGTTATCTGCTCCCAATGGTACAAGACTTGTACATTTTACCAAATTATTCTGATAGGTTAAAATGGCAGTACACATGCTTTGTACATTCATGTTTGTGAGTGTAAGTTGCTGCATATGAGCTGACACAGATACAATGATATGAGTCAGGCAGCAGCTTCCTTATTTTTTTAAGGAAATAAGTCCAGTACTTGCTGCTGATCCACGTTTGAAAAGTTTGTGTGTGTGTGTGTAAAGTTCCTGATGACTAACATGCGTTGACTGTGTGACTAGGTGGCAAGCTGGTCAACTTCTTCCGAAATCTGGGAAGAAACAGAGAGCCAGGTAGGTAGTTTGTCAATGCACATGATTGTTGCTGTAGTAAGCGTTGATGTTGACTTGACAAACATGACATTTGGCTAAAGTAGACTGGCCAGAAACTTGCAGGATTGTTTCTGTAGTAAATGTATGGCAAAAGTAGACTGGCCAACATCTTACAGGTTTTTTAAAGTATATGTGGATAGAGCATATATATGTTTGGCATCACCTACAAAACTTAATTAATTACACTAAATAGTAACTAGAAGCTTTTCACAATCTTTGATGCAGATTCCTTCATGAGTATCAAATCATTATGTTGGTATGTCCAGTAAACATTAGGAAGAAGGAATGAAAAAAGAATCTCTGTACGTGGGGAATGTTATGTTTATAGGGCAAGAAGAGCCTCAGATTAAGCATAGACGCAGTGACTCGGACACCATTCCAGGACTGCATGGACAGCTTCATCGGAGCTTAGAGCGTGGGCCCTTGGTCATTCCAGACCATGTGCAGTCGCAGTATCGCCAGTCCAATGCTCAGCATCGTCGCAGCAGTGCAGAAAGCTTAGTAGCGAAGGTTTGTGGCCAGTTCGCATAACAATGATCATTTGCATCATGCTTTATTTTTTGATAGTATTTATAAATATGTATAATTTTTGAGTTGGGGAGGAAAGCACTAAAATCAAAATTAGACATCTGGAAAAAAGGTACTTAATTGGCATAATTATGAGCTTGCACTGTTTTCACTATATGCTAATCTTCACACAGTATTAAAAAAGGTCACCTTATTTGTTTGTTAGTGAGATGGGAAACAGGGGGAGAAAGTGATTGTTATGGGTTGTTAATTGTTCTTTTGTGTGTGTGCATAGATCCTGCAGGCTGAGGGTCTTCAAGGTTATGTGGATCCAAAGTTTTTGCAGCAAGAGTTGCAGGATGCTACAGACATGACACAAGAGGAGATGGAGATTGCAGCCCGGGCCCTCATCCGTCAGTCACAGCATGAGGCCTTACAACAGCACCCAGCCTATTACCAGCATGTTGGTGGCTTTAGTGGCCAGGAGCTCAGAGACTACAATCAGTATTCTCCCACCAGCCCTGCTGATACAGCCCCTTCCTTGCACCATCGACAGCGTCCACTGTCGCAACCACGAGCTGCAGCCCCAACGTCGCCAACACAGACAGACTCTGGCGACTCTCGACAAGATAATTTGGTACAAGTCACCACTACCTTATAGCCCTGGCTTCATGCGGCCTCTGTGTGCAGCTAACCTGCAGGCTTGACCTGCTTGTGTGTTGCCAGAAATTGCAGTGGCCGTTGTGTTCGTGTGCAACATGCATGTGTGCCTGTGTGCATGTAGATGTTTGAACACCAGATTGTGCATGGGTCATCCTCTTTGTCTTCTACTTGATGACTACCTACCTGCCAGCTTGCCAATGCCTGTCACAGTACAATGTTTTGTGCAGTCACAAGCAAGCTAGTGTTGCCAGTAGTTTGGTCTCCTGGCAACAGTTATAAGATGGCTGTTGGGGGAGAGGGGTTGGGGGCAGCAACTGTTACAAGAGAGATGTGTTCTTGTTGGCATTTTAACTTTTCCATCCCCCTCAAGTGAGATACGAAGGTGCAGTCTCAAGCGATGCTTGTCAACTCCCGAGGAAAGGTTCGTCAAGGCCTAACCTTGGTAGCCCAGGATTTTTCTTTCAGAGAGAGTGCATTTTGACAAAACCAGCTGGTTCTGGTTTGCCTCGTTCGCCTCCTGTCTTGTGTACCCTTTTAACTGTCTATGTATCTGCCTTTTTATGTCTTTCTGTCCCATCTTGTTCTCTTGAAAAGGAAAAGCCTGTACATAGAGCTTTGTGCGCCATTTAAATACAAGAATACCAGCATCCAGAACTGGTACTGCTGCTTTTGGCATAGCATACTGCCCTACTGGTCTTTAAGCCAAGCATGACACATGGTGTGACACAAACATTACTTGCTTGTATGATGCATATGCTAACATGTTGTATGCTATTGATATGAACAGCATGCAAGATTGCAAGTTTTTATGTCTCAGACTTTGGACCAAGCTGAGCAAAGGGCAAAAAAAGTAACTAAAAGCAGCCTGTTTTGTTTTCACTTCATCATTTTAATCTTGCTTGGGCCATACACTTTCTGGTCAGTTGTACTTTTGATGTGTTTTGTCTTTATTTATACTCTTCAGAAATGTAAAAGCATCGAGAAAAAAGATCTGAGTTGAATTGCCGTTTGATTACTTTGATATGTAAGAGAACAAATCTATTCAACAAATTGCCCAGAGATGGCATGGTGTACATATATGTTATTGTTGTCATGTTTTCCTGGTTTCTGTGCATGACACCCTTCCATTGCAGTCACTCTACAGACATTTGGGCACCCTCACATATCTGATGAGTGTCTTTTTGGTTTTGGGATTTTGACTATTGTTTGGTGGGAGTAGGGATTCTCATTTACTGTTAGCAGTCTTGTCAAACAGCTGGACACCTGTAAGTGGCAAGACCTTTTGGTGTAGAACTCATGTTCTGTTGCTGTTTATTATCTGTTAAACTCTACTTATTTTAACTCATGGCGTTTTTCAGTCATTCCTGTGTGCACTTACGGGACATTCTTGAAGTAATCATCTTTCTGCACCGACTATTTTTGTAAGTTAGGACTCAGCAGCCACTATACTTCCTCAACAAATTTTGTTGACTTACCTGTTATGTCTGGCAAAAATTTGTAAATGATTTTTTAATCATTTGTTGATGGTTATTGTGAAGTACCAGTATTCCATGGAGTAGGAATTGTGTGGCCGTCTGTGCAATATTGTGCCTAATTGCAAGAAACAAGATTTTATTATACACAGTTCGGTGAAGATGCTTGTTCTGAAAGAGATTTCTTTTCGAGGACTGTGATATTCAGATAACTTTCTGTACCAGAGTGGCTGATCACCAAATCTCACATTGCTCTTTTTATCTTTTGATACACATGATTCTAGTCACAGAAGAAAGCAAGTCATGTTTCTGTTGTTTATTGTCAGACATCCCTTCTTAGTCCGTCTTGTGATCATGAGCACAAGACTGACACTATTCCGAATTTCAGTGAAACATTTTTTCAGGCAGCAGGCATATAGTATACAATACAATGAGATGCAGTTTATTCATTAGTTGAAAAAGCCAGTCAAGTAGATTTCTTTTCCTGAGGACAAGAAGGAAGAAAATGAATTTCACTTGTGTCAAAACTATCAAAGGACTTCCATTTGTAATGCCTGGGGTGCTTTTATGAGTTCTGTGTGCAATGAATGTCTCCATATTGTTTGACGTAATGGAAACTGCTATCAAGCAGTGCACTGAGAGTATAAAGGTATTATTAGGTCTGCTTGTCCTGAGCAATTCTCCAGCATCATTGCTGTCCACACCAACAGCCAGTAGCATTCATTTCCAGCTAAGCCTTAGTCCATTTAATTTATATCTGGACACATTATTTCTTTAAAAAACACTGCTTCGTTGAACTAAGCACAGGAACAGAATCACAACAGCATTCACCAAGCACAAAGCATTATAGTCACAAAAGCTTGTCTAGTTTTTTCTGTAGCTGTATTACACATGTCACTGTGTATCCAATAAACAAAGGTATGTGTTTGTGCAGTAAGAGGTAAAATGAGAATTGATGTATTCCTATTTATCAGAAAAGACAGTGATAAAGTTCATTATCTACTGTACCAGGGTTCCCAGGTCCTTGCAAGGTCCTTTTAAGTCCTTTTATATTGAATTTTCGCCGAAAGGCCTTTTAAGTCCTTTTATTTGCCATGCGGTCCTTTCAAATTCTCACACAGGTCCTTACATTTTCTCTGTGACCCTTTTAAGTCCTTTTATCGATAAAATATTACCACAAATTTATTTCCGGAGTCGACTTTGGCGCAAAATACCGACGATTTTTCGCCGCATGTTTGGTCTACACATCTGTACAACACTAGTTGCCCTTCCGTATTCGCAAAAAACACTCTTTTTTCAAAAGGTCTTTAGAAACTTACTCTTTCTTGAACTTTGATCTTCTAGTACTACTGTGCATAGCTCTATTTCTCTCTCTCTTCCCGTTAGAGTGTGTGTGCGAGAGAGAGACAAGTGAACTGACTTTTGTATTACACCAAAGAATGGCTTTCAGGTTTTGCAATTATTATTACTTAGATTTCTAGAAAACTTGGAACATTAACGGTGTATGTTATCAGCGCGCTAAGGACACTTTTTAAGTTATCTAATCTAAATATGGCAGACAGGCATCAAAATTAACTCTTTGATTATTTATTACTAGAAATACATGTATTTGAGAACATAGAGAAGACCACAGATTCATAAATAATACATCTTTCCGACCACACAAGAGAAAAACTTAAGCATTGATGACTGTCACTTAGGTCCTTACGAATGCATGAAAGGTCCTTTTAAGGTCCTTTTTTGGCACCATCCCTGATCCCTGGGAACCCTGTGTACTTGTCAGGGTACACTGGTTCAGTTTCTAAAAACTCCAAGCACTGCAGCTTAACCTTTAATATGAACTATTGAAATAAAACCTGTGCAGTACCAACCTTTCACAGCCACTGTCAACACAAAAATCTCTAGTATCAGCAGTATCTTTAATAGTGGGGAAAAGCACTATACAAATCAAATTATTATTTCAGAAGAGGTGCATTTTAGCTTCTGAAGGCAAACAAGTTATTGGCAAATATGGCCTAGTAGAGTGACTAAATCAGGAATTAATTTTTATGTCTGCCATTTTTTAAAGCCCTCTTTCACTAGTGTTTTTTCTTTTGGTCTCTGGCATGGGTACAAAGTTGATGGACCTCAGATTCAGGCTGTGGTCAGGAAGTTGCTGTGTGTGCAAGCAGTCGCATGTTTAACCACCAGTAATGTGTCCAATCTGTCAGTGGTTTATTGAGTAGCTTCTAGGAGATTTAGTAGACTGTACCCTCATGTCCATACCACAAAGTCTTTCATTCACCAAAGCTGCTTCATCTTCCGGCATTGACATTCTTGTTCAGAAATGTGAAAGATGAAATGTGATTCAGATATGATCACATACCTCTCAATAATTCTGTATTTAAGTGTTCATTTTGTTTATAATTTATCTCCAAACTGTTCATGTATGAATGATTGGGTGATTGTTCATAGACATTATTCTGGTTTCTAAAGTGTTTTGGTTTTCCTCACTGTATCTTGTGATTCTCTCTGACGGGGAGATGTTGCACCATAGGTCATATTTATAATTTTTATCTAGAAATCCATTTTGCTGGTAGTAAGTACCTGAAAGTGCTGCTTGTTTGTAAATAGGCTGGAAAAAAAATTGCTGGTTTTTCTTTTTTAAGATCCTGATTGCTGAAGTAAAATTGACAGAATTTAATTACATCCAGCATCAGTTTTTAGGGCACTGGCAAACAAAGAAAAAAACTCAAACTACCTGGATTATGTTTGCATTCTTCTTTTTGAAGTATGACTTTAGGATTTATGCAGTTTATTTTATGATGGGTTAAAAGGGGAAGGAAATATACAAGCATGGTATAAAAGCCAGACGAGACCTCAGTCACAGGCAGTGCTAGTTGTCAGGTCACCTGCCACAGGTAATGGCTTGGTAGAGACATTGATGACAAGAGTTGTTGTGGCTTTGCATACAGTGAGTTACACTGCTGCATGGATTGAGGGGATTTACTTGTTTAACTCTGGGATGGCAGTGATGATGACAGAATATTGCAAGAAGGTTTCCAAGACTGAGCACTTTGCTGTGCTTAGTGAAATGCAATGTGATTAACCCATTAATGCTTAATTTTTTTTTTCCAATTTCAACCATTAAAGCAAGTTCTACAGATGCTCCAGAGTAACACATTTCATTAATTTTATTTTTTCATATTGAAATTTGAGGCTGTACAAGTAGATAATGCATTTTAGACCATATGAGCAATCAGTTGTCTGTTAAAAAATAAAAACAAGGAAGTTAATAAATGTTGACCATGGGTGGGTCTGAAGAGGTTAAACTTGTTAGGTTCTTCTGGTTTGGACTGACCAGAGCTGTATGCTGCATTCTTCATGATATTTGATGGGGTACCCACATGCAACTTTTGCATTCTCGGGTCACCTGTGCTGGGTTGTTCGTAAATAAACAGTAGATGGAAGGTACAATCATCATCATTTCTGCTGGTGTTGGTTGTATTTCATGTACTATAGTTGGTGAAGGTTTTAAGTCAACTTGTGTGGTTTGATAATTTTGGTTCCTGTTATATATGTCAAAGGGTTTTATTCAAGTGTACTTGCATTTTGCTGATTTACTTACAGCTCATTCAAACATGGTGACAGTTGTCTCCTGGACTAGGACTGTAGTCTATAGTCTGCCAACAAATGTTTAAACACACCAAGCATGTCACACATCTTTGATCCCAGTCTTGCAGAGATGTCTTTTTCCAGGCATGTGTCAAAACACACAATCCAAGCATGTGGAAGTGCCTGCAGTTCAAGGAATGTGAGACCCTAATTCTAGCATGTGGGACTAATTTCAGCATGTGTGTCTGTCAGAATTTTATGATTTGTTGAACAGTCTGTACTTTCAGGCATGCAAGTCTGTTATCAGCATCCTTGGCTGTCTATAAATATCTGGATGTGGGTTCTTCTAACAGTATTGAGCATCTCAAGTTATGCATGTGTAGGTGCTTTATAGGTAATATTGCTGGTACAGAATTGCCAGGCCGACAGTGATAATGGCTACATAGGTCACTTTTTGAAGAGTATGTAATTGCAGGTATAATGAACCCTGTTGATTGCAGGTGTAGTGGATAGCTCAAAAATAATGATGTATTCAGTAATAGGGATGTTGTATTAGATATGTTTAAGAATTATTTGCCACATGTTAGATGTTAGCAAATGCCCACCAGAAGAGTGGAGGGTCTGCATGATATGATTGTAGTGTTCAGGCCTGAGGTTGAAGTGATGAGAATCGGTGGCCTGTACATGTCTGTTTGACCACAGTGGCAGGTGTGAGGAGTACCACAAGAGACAACACAGCCTTCTCTTCTGTACGGCAAGCACATGGACATGAAGGTGGAGATTATTGCTGGGCTGCTAGTCATGATGGCGCCAGCAACATCGCAACTGCCCCACCCACCCTTCTGCTCCCACCCTCCTGCCACTCCTGGAACCAGCATCAGGTGCTGTTACTAAGGCATGTCTGGATTTCATGTGTGCATCACCTGGTCATCCAGATGCGACCATACTTAGAAGTTTGTTGAAGCCTTGGCAAAGCATTTGTCTGAAGTGCTGTTTGCTGTTGCAACATAGTTGACTGACATGCAGACAAAGATGCATCTCACTTCTTGCATCCAGTAGTAGCATTACATTTTTCTATGATACTTTACCATGGTTTGCATCTTGAATACAAACAAGAAAATGTGAAAAGTGTTCTGGTATTCCCCGAGTGGTAGGATGTTTAATATATTGAAATAATGGTTTGTAAGTTTGGTTTCACAGAAGTGTAAAATGTATGTTTCTCCTTGTTACCACCACTTGCCATGAAAACGAGGGAGTTGAGGTGGAGAGACAAAAACAAAAATATGTTGCTTTGGGACTCAAGTCTTGACTGTGCCATGTATTTTGGTTGTAGATGACTGTCCCATGCACAAGTAGATTAAGACAGTATTTTTTTTATGTGATCACTAGTTTACAACTAATATATTGTGGCATTCAGGCTGAGTACTGATTCTGTGAATGGCTAATACTTCAGTGTTTGTGACTGGATGGAATATATTCCATTTTCTCCAGCACAGTGAACTGCCAGATATTTTCACATCACAATAATTATTGAGGATTACATAATAGGTTTTCTCCATCACAGTTAACTGCCAGATATTTTCACTTCCAGATAATAATTATGTATTTATTTATAGCCGTGTCACTTCTACAGCCCTTACAGTTGTGGTACAGCCTTTTCTACCCCTCGACCCACTGGACCTTTGCATAGATATTTAAGTTGAATAGCTCTTATCCCATACACCAGTTTGCTTTTGTTGCTTGTTCTACAGTGTTTATTTATTTGCCCAACTGGACATAGCTTTTTTTGTCCTTTACTAAGCATTGTGACTATTTTGGTTGTAAGAAGGGGAGAGCTGTCTTTTATATGACGCCTACCCTAGATCTGTGCAATGGGTGCCTCAAGGACTTTGTGGTAATGGGAATCTCTACAACAGTATTCCGTTTCTCATACATCTTACCCCACAACCCTTATGGCACCAACACTTTACGTCCAAAGATGTGGCATTTCACAGGGAGCTTTTTTGGTATTAGACCTTTGTTTCTACCTTATATTTATTTTTGCCTTAATTTTTGACAGTTTGAAGTGCAATATGTTTGCTAGATGCGGTTTTGGTAATTTAGTCTAGCTTGAAAAATCCTGTTTACTGGCAAAATATATTTTCCATCTTCATACCTATAATAGGTGTGAACATTTGAGATTTTTGACATTTGACTGTTTGCATTGCTGTGGTAGTTGTGGCCAGAATGAGTTCAGATACCATTTGTGGAGATAATGTTCTCTGTTATCCTTGTGGTGCTGGTCTCACACAACAGGTGCATTTTACGGATTTTTGTTCAGGACAACTAGAGCGATTCCAGTCACTATATTTTATCTCTTCTACAGTGAGACTCACACTCCTGGTTTTTTCTCAACAGTTCATTGGCATTTTGCAGTCATCAGAAAGGTTGGCTTAGCTGGTTGATTGGTTGATTTGCTTTAACAAAGAATGAAAGTAGATGTGGCTGTTTCGATGTTGAGTGTTTTTAACCATTTAAGCCTCATTTTCACTAATAATCTCAGAAATGATTGCCAGGTAAATGTATTTTAATCCATGTCAAGTTTTGGAAAAATAGTTTGCCATTTTGTTATTGTGCTGTACATTTTTATGTCTTTGTACACTGCTTTTTGTACACTTCTGCCATGTATATAGTATTGTACATCGTTTTAATCAGCAAAGGCCCTGACTGTTAAATCACAGGTCATGATTGAGAAATCTGATTTCTTCTTGTTTGCTAAATTCCTTTTAGTTTGTGTCTGCTGTGTATCTGGCAGCATGACGTTGGCAAGGTGTCCTAGCAACAGCTGCATCTGCTCTTGGTGTGTGATATGTGAGGGGGGAAGTGCCTGCCAGACCCTGTCACCTACTGTAACCCCTACTCTAGCCTCCTTCATCACTTGTCCTGAGGTTTTGCAGTATTTCATGTATCATACCATTCCCCTCACCCCTTTGTGTATAAATCAACATGATGAACATCAGTCTGGGGCTAGACAGCCCGACTTCTCTGGCTCAGTTCATTGTGCTTCAGATACATTTTGGGCGGCTGGACTTTTCAGCTATGGGTCTGTATTGATTTGAACATTAATAGATTGGAAGAAATGTTGTAGAGGAACACCTTGGCATGAAACACCTTTTAATCTTTCACCCTATAATTCAAGTGCAGCAGACACACAAAAAAAAAAAAAAGACATTACAATATGTAGTTGTATAATATCTAGCAAAGTAGGATGGGGGGGAAAAGTTTTGCTTTCTAAAAAAAAGTGGACATACAGACTTCCTAATGGACATTCAAGTTGTGCAAAGTGGCTAGTGTAAATTAGACAATTGTATTAGCCACTGTATTAGAGGAAAACGGCTAGTGTAAATTAGATGGTCACTGTACTAATGGAAGGAGGAGAGGGAACAGGGCATTTTCTTGTCTAATTCTCTTGCTGTATCAAACTTTTTGTTCAGTTTAAGACCATTTTTTACTTGTGCAGTAACTTCATTGTGGACTGCATGAAGTCATATTTTTTAAGTTCATACTTTACATATTTATGCTCCTTTTTATTTTGTTGGCCTTTTTGCCTTTTCATGCACAGTCTTGCCCTGAGCCATACCTGCCAGGTGGATGTAAGAGTAATTGCACGTCCTCCAGTGAGCATCATTCACCATAAGGTACAGTGTTCCAAAATGCCCCCAGCACTAACTGAAGCTCAGCATATCATGGTCACTTTTAGCTTTCTAAGAGCTACAACTCTGTCATCACCGGATCTTTGGACTAGGACCTCCTATACCCTTCTCTCGATACTCAACACGTTCTCATTCTGTGTGCAACGGGACTGTCCTTAACCTTTGAGCATCATGCAGATTTCTCTTTATCTTTCCTTATTTAATGCAAGAAGTCGTTATGTTCAATTTGTACTTCTGAAGTCCTGTCTGAGTCGCTACACCTCACATTTCCAGCATCACTGTTCTGCAAAGAGGCCAGTAGAGCCAAAAACTGTAAACTCTTGCCATGTCTTTTCCAATGGTCGGATTCTTTATTATGAGCTTGTCATTACAGGTACTTCATCATACAACGCACAATAACATTTGTACAAAGAGGTGGAGGAAATGTGATGTTTTATGTATTTATTTTACCAGGGAGTCATGTCTGTTGGGTGTTTTTTTTATATATATATATTTTGTGTGTGAGTGGGGTGGGGAAAGTTTGAATGTACGCTGTCATGGACTTTAGGTGGTTTTCTTGTGTCTTTTATTCCTGATGACAGCTTTCAGTTGTCTGCCTGCCAGTGCATCCCTAGTCAACTGGCCTTGTATTGCCTGATGGTCATTTCACTGATGCACACTTTATAGTCAAAACTAAAGATCAGATTATTCAAAGGAAAGTACACGAGTTGTTCTTTTATTCACCCTACTTTCCACCCATTCCAATTCAAGTGCAGTTTCAGCTGATCAGATGACAAAAAGTGGTGTAGATCATCATGTAAAATTCAACAAAAGTATTTTTAAGTGACTTTTTCCAGTAGCATGTCTACATTTTTTTTTCTTCACAGACTTGCTATTATATCTTAAAATTCTTACTGGATATGACATAATTGTTCTTATAAGTATAAATCAAAGTTGCAGACACCACTTCCCCTTGTTAATTTGTGGTCCACCATCAATCCAGCATCCCTCATAACTTATGAAGTCAGCCGGCAGAATGTCTCTTTGCCAAGAGTCCACAGCACCTCTTTGTGCAAATACTACTCCCATTGCCCTCTCATTTGCCTGGTATGGCACTGGTCTACAACTGGTCTGTTTCCAGAGCTCGTCTTCAGGAGAATAGTTTGTAAAGCCTTACCTCCACCCCCAATATTTTGCCCCAATAGGGCTTCTTTATAACACCCCCTCTATACCCCCACACTCTTAGTACATCATTTCTTCCTCTCTATCATTCTGTTCCATTGTTTTGTAGCATTCTAGGCTGTTAAGAATAGGGTAAAATGAATTGCATGTGCAGAATATGGGTCTTTGCTCACTCTACTAACCATGTCCCCTATGCCGCACCCAGTTGGGCTCCTTGTTTCGTGTATTTTATGGCTGAGTCCTGCGTGTGAGCCGGAGCCTGTTGTGTTGTTGATGGACATCCTCTTGTAGGCCTCGGTGGCTGGCCCCTCACTGTCTTGTACAAAATAAACTTTGGAACGATGCCAACTGTGTGAGACTCATCTCCAAGGATTGTTGTTATGTGCAATAAATGTTTTAAATGCTGAACTGCCATGTTGAACCTTTTTTTTTTTTTTTTTTTTAAATTTCTCCTGTAAATGAAAATGTTACCGTAGCATTGTGGTTGCAAACACATGTATGTTGATACACACACTCACATTCATGAACGAGCATCAACAGTGGGTGAGAGGATGGAGAGATAAGTAAAGATGATCATTTGTTTACTTTGTCAAATCCTGCAAACTGTTGGGTTTTGTTGTTTTTTGTTGTTGTTTTTTTTGTTGTTGTTTTGTCAAGTATCTTTTAGACATTTTTCAGAAGGGCTGTGTTTTGAGAGTTATATTCAGTTCATTCTTGCCATGAGAGAGAGAGCCGTCTCTCTCTCCATACAACTTTGGTTCATTCTTGCAGTGATGTAGAAACTAACTTGAAATTGTGTTTGTGCATGAACTCGTGTTTGTGTTATTGACATAAAAGTATCTGCCTTTGATTACTAAGATCCTCAAACAGCAAATATCTGCTGATTACAAAAATAAAAGTAACAAAAAGTTGGCACATATTTTTGTTGCTGTATAACATTCAAACTATATCAGTCATTGAAAACAGAAATGAATTGTTTTAAGCATTTTATGCAATCATGCTGGTAAACAACCTGCAAAAGGACATAACAGTATGCCTTTCATTGCACTTATCCTCAAACACCGCAGAGTTGGCTTTGTCAGGCAAACATCTGCTAAATAATAGAACTACAAAACAAAAGATTAGTGAATACTTTACGTATATGAAACATTTGAACTGCATCATTTTGTTGATACATTGTAGGAAAGAACTCATAGTAATAGGGATGAATAGTTCAACATAATGAAATAATGAGGAATTCTGTAACAGCTTAGTCTACCTAGACGTGGGGAATGGGTCTCAGAGTAAATAATTGTCAATTTAAATGATTGTTTTCGGAAAGAAGCTAAAACATTTTTAGTTCAAGGAGAGGGGTTTTAAATAATTTTTCTTCTTAAAGCGAAAGTATCACAGTTATTTAGTACAGGAAACATTCTTCCCACAGAATGGGATTTTAACTGGTGAAACACCTGAACGTCCTCTTGAAGTGACTTCCAAAATTAAAACTGTTTAGACACAGTCGAGCCCTCAAAGCTGAGCAAAGATTGCTGGGTGTTAAATAAAGAGCAATCGTTTTAGACATTCTGGCGCATCATCATGAAATCAAGTCTTTTTTTTTTTTTTTTTTTTTGAAGGGAATTGATAATGAATTATTTTTAGTGTGTTTCACCCTTTTCATACAAAATCTTTAATGCCACAAATGGTTGTCATTAATTTCTCAATTCTGTCTTCTTTCTTATCTGGCTGCACACACACACACAGAGTGTTGGCAAAGATCTTTTGTTCACACTGTCCAGCCTGTTAGCATTCTTTGCCTACAAAAATGTGAAGCAGTTTATGATCTTTCTCTCAGTACAAAGCAGCTCTACCGTTACAGCTGGTCCTTAGTCATGGATGCATAAGTATTAGTAAACATTAATAGTCATAAAATATTTCGAAGTTACAGGAATGGGAAGCATTCCGGAATTTAAAAATGTAAAGATATTAACTAAGCCAAAAATTTCTTACAAGAATACAGCTCTGTTTTAGATATCTTCAACAGAGAAGCACATTAGAATTTGCCACAAAAAATTCAGCTGCTGTCATGCCGTTTGAGGAACTGCATGGACTAAGACTTTAATTTTATGTATTGATAACTATCTGCATTTTTCCCGACATCAAAACTAGAGAACCAGATTTAATGGAGCTTGATGCAGAATATGAAGTGAACTTTGAACGGATTCATTTACAAAAGGGATGGCGTACAGAAGCAGAAGATTTCAACATAACATTTTGTACCTGAGACAACAATACATGGAGCTGAGTGCACAAAAAATTCTATTCATGGACAGCTCTGATTTTAGAAATGTCAACTTCAAAGAAGACTGGAAATACTGATTTCATATGTTGCCGTATGTATTTTCGTTCTGCCATCTAATGCTCTGATCGATGACTTCCTGG